>NW_020523638.1:1492500-1792500 GCF_003368295.1 Carassius auratus
ATTTGAGGATCAGAAATTAAAGTCAATGTTCACTGAATATCTTCTTGACATCTGCCACTTGAGTCATGAGGAACTACTGATGTCAGTTTGGTGAACGAATCTTCTTTTAATTAGATCTATTAAGTGAAAGCAAACGGTTCACAAAAACTGTCTGAATGATTAGTTCACAAATTCTGGTTCTCACATTATGTATGCATTTATTTAGTATTTCACAGAAAGAAAAAACGTAGCCAGTTTATAAATTATGCTCAGTATGTTTCCTCCTTTGATCTGAAATACATCTCAGAAGCTAGGTCAAGAAAGACAAATTGTCTGTTCGGTATTATTCATTATCTTCGACAAAGCCAGAGATAAGCATTGGTTTGACTGGATCCCATAATTCACATGCTTTGCTTCATGCCATGAGCGATGAAGAGTCTGCTGAAGGAGTTTCTGCCTCATGCCATACTTGTGAGCATGCAGGAATGACATGGCAAAATAAGCATGGACAATAAATCACTAAAAGCTCCTTGATAGGATTTTTTTTAAGGATGTTGAAACTAGGGACAAAGACTTAGAAATATGAAAAAGTAACACCATGACCTCTTTTTACTTCTTGTACTTGAAACACATTTCTTACACACGGCATAGTATATACAACACCAGCTGGCAGATGGAAAAATTCTCAAGCTGAATGTTTCTTTAAATAAATGAAAATGACTACAAAAAAGTAAACCAATCAACAATGGCTAATAATCTTACTTAAACTCAGTAATGTCCTCAAAAATCTAGTTTTAAAATACAACAGTGGATCTAATATAGAGCTATTGCTCTCACGACAATAATGTATGAGGAGAAGATCTGACCACATGTGCTTGAGTGATATTTATGAATTCAATTCATCATCTAGTAGGTCAATTTTAGCCTTCCATGTTGTAATCTATATTACAACATGGAGACCACAACCAACTCCATACACCTTTTTAAAATCTGAACCCTATGCATTTAAAACAAATACACCAAATATGTTTGATTGATCATAATGGGTCACTGAATCATTGACTCACCAAGTTTGTCCAAAACTATGAATAACAGTGAGTATTAAAAATAGAAAACAGCTCATTAGTTAATATTTATTCATATAGCTAGAAATATGAGATAGTTTGCTTCTTAATGTTTTTTTTTTATGTTTAATATTACCAAATGATAAACAGATCATTATGTATTGTGAATTGAATCAAAACAGTGCAATATAAACAAATTTAACCGTTTCCATATAAAAATCAAATTGACCCCTGTACACTGTTAACCCCTTAACCAGCCTTTAAACGTCCCGTACCACCAAACCTGTCCCTAATCTTACACGTATCACACCTTAACAGCAGAAAAAGTGTTGTACATTAACATAAGCTTTTAATTATTTGATAGCATCTGTTTAAATAGTTTGTAGATTTTTAAGAAGTGCATGATCATATGAATTAGGTTTAATGACATTTGTACAGGTGCATCTCAAAAAATTTGAATATCATGGAAAAGTTTATTTATTTCAGCTCAAACTGTGAAACTCGTGTATTAAATAAATTCAGACTGAAGTAGTTTAAGTCTTTGTTTCTTTTCATTGTGATGATTTTGGCTCACATTTAACAAGAACCCACCAATTAACTATCTAAACTCAATTTATCTAATTTTGAGTTGAATTAATGAAATAAATTAACTTTTCCAACAACATTCTAATTTATTGAGATGTACCTGTATATAATGTTTGTTAATTATTTATTAATGACATTTATGATGTTACCAAACATTTTAATAATCCAATGGACACTTTCATCATTTAGGGTTGCACTACAAACATTTTAATGAAACATGGTATACATAGGATCTTTTTTTCTGTTTGCTACATTCCTTTCCTCCTGAATTTTTTACTTTTTCCTTTGTATTCCATTCTAAAAAATATGAAAAAAGACAAGGTAGACTTATATCCCATATCTCATATCCCATGAATAATTCACTGCAATGCACTAAAAATCTCTGATTTTCCTTACCTAAACCTCACATCTCATTCCTGGTCTTTCACATTTTTTGTTAATTTCACTTTTTCTTCTGTAATCCCTAAAAACAATGTGTATGATTAATACAGTATTTACTGTCTGTCAAAATGGTGGAAATGTCTTTGAAATATTATCACTCAATATTCCAGTTAATAAACATTTTAGGTTAAACCAACATATGTTATATAATGTTGACATATGTAGGTCTTTTGAGGTTATTCGTGCTCTGTTGAAAGTAATTTGCTAATCTGTTAGCAATGTGCTAATGTAAAAATAGATTTTCAGTGTTCGATGGTTTAATGACAATGATGTCACCTCATTGTACCCAATTTTAGAAAATGCATATTTTAATTTAATTTTCACTGAATGTTTACAGTTTATTCCCATATAGTGAAGAAAGAATCAAGGGGTATAGCAAAAAGGTGTATAAAGACACTTCTGTGTTTTATATATTTTTTTATATATATAATTGAACCATATTGTAAAGTGTTATCAATTCATTAACTAATCTTAAAGTAAATTAGAAATCCAAGTGAGGCTTGTTGTCCCTGTGATGGAGATACGGGAGTGTGAGTGCACACACACCTCCAGTTCCTCGTTCAGTGAAGGTATGCAGTGTTGGGAGTAGATGTTGAGGATGAGGTTCTGTATGGAGAACACTGCTTGAGCACTTCCTGAGCCCCGCACGTGTTTGAAGTGGACATTAAACAGTTCAAGCACCCTCGGCAGAGCAGCCTTCACATAACACACCACGCTCTAAAAGACAAGGCAGATAAATGAGTAAGCTACAGGTCAGAGAAACCTGGAGATCAAAACCTGGCACTTTGCTTTCAAAGAGATCAGGCCGTTGGCTTTGGTTCTGTTGGTGTTTTTGTAGCGGGTTTGGTAAATCTGATTGGACTGAACTGGTATCAACACAGTGTACTTTGTGAATTATCTTTTGTAAGTTGGTACCATTGGCTTAAACCAATGTTCAGAAGTTCAGACTGTCTTCAGAAAAAATAAACTTTCTTTCAAAGCACTTACATCTTAGCACTTCATCAATGAGCATCTAATCTGAAACACGCCTCAGACATTACTGCATTTCCAAAGCCAGATTCAAAGCAGAACACTTTGGAATAGAAGCTTGTAGAATGAAAAAACACCCTTTTTAACAGAAAGCAGAGGGACACAGTGTTTTACAGACCCTCTTACCAGGTGTTTTCTCTCAATGAATGTATATGTAATTGAACAGCCAGTCCGCAACTGGTTACTGATCTGAAGAGAAAACGACATGAGATGACCAGTTAAGAGACTGAGGTGTTACATTTGAAGGATGACTCCATGAAGCTTTACTGTGATCTGGTTCCTCACCAGTTGTTTCAGTTGAAGCAGGTGGTCCATAGTGATGGCATGTTTGCAAGGACCCGGGATGTCCATCATGGAGAGGGGAACACACAGTAGCATGAGAACACACACATTCTTCCCCTATAGTGACAAGCAAAGAAAAACACACATGCACTCACAGATGTTTGTTTTTCTATCATCTGTGGACTTTAAACCTTTTTTTGTATTTCTAATTTTGTCAAGAAATTATTATTATAATCACTAGTGACCAAAACAGCTAAGTTACCAAAGGTATTCAAAATACCTTTTATATTGTGCAAAAGAAAGTAAGTCATCCAGGTTTGAATTAAATGAAATGATACTCTAAAATAGAAACTAAAACTACCAGCAGATGGCCGTAGATGTCTTTATGAGTCGATTCGTTTAAATAGGTGATTCATTCAGGAATGAAGCAAAAGGCTCTCTTTATGAATGAGCCTTTGAATCATTGATTCACACGAATCGTTCAAAATGTGGATTCATTCGGAAACCACACACAGCTGTGTTGCTCGGAGATGCACAACAGTTCTGCTGTGGCTTTATAGGTTTTATTTTCATTGGCAAAATTGAACAAAAATATTTAACATTAATATTGCACAATATTAACTTCTTATTTACTGAACTGCTGTATAAAATCACATGTGCACTCGTGTGCTTCATGACAAAAACAACACTCGTCTGATATTGCTCTCCCTGCTCGTATTGCTTATGATATAAATACAGTATGAGACAAAATGCATACAGTGGCTTTTTTCACCTAGTATCTTGCAATTTTAAGACATAACTGCATTTATGGAGTTGTTGTCCTGCATCATATTTGTCAACAGTCAATTTTAGGAAATGTAAGATGACGTACAGATTACGGGGACGTACAGTGTGTTAGCTGTGTTATTTTTTCATAAATAATTAAGTTAAAGCATTAAACTGATGGCTATAGAATTTATCAATCAAAATATGAATGGGATATAAATATTAAATAAAAATACTTCAATACTTTAATAGAAAGTGAGAACACGTCACTATTGTCTTCTAACTGATGTCATTAAAAACTTTTCTTGCCGGTTTGACTCACTGCTGGAAAGTTAAAATGAAGTATTACTTTTTTTTTTTGCCAGGCATGCCACTGGTAACGTTCTCCCCTCACTATCAATATATATTTTCTCTTTCTTTCTTTCTTTCTTTCTTTCTTTCTTTCTTTCTTTCTTTCTTTCTTTCTTTCTTTCTTTCTTTCTTTCTTTCTCTCTCTCTCTCCCTCACTGCCAGCACTGCATCTTGCTGCTTTTGTTATTTCTGCATCTGCTACTTATTTTTAAATTTCTTTTGATGTATTTTTTTCGTATTATAGAGGCACTGAATGCCATAACTTTAACGACCAGCATACACTAAACAATAACTTGACATGAATGTGAAAAATTCTTCAAAATCTCTGAGAACATGGCAGAGAAATGCATACCGCTTCAGCACCACTAAATCATGTTAACATGTCAAAAGACTATAGTACTTTAGAAAATGAAATGCAAAGTAAAAAATGTTTGCAATGTCAAAACATTTCTACAAATAAAACCAATCAAATCAATAAGACAGGGCGTTTCCTGCTTTTAGAAGGACCACATGTGTAGTTCCACTGATGAGCTTCAAACCTACCTTAGTTTTGTAGAAGTGAAGGGGTGTAGGGTTGTTCATCTGGCTCGCCGATCCAGCAGGATAAGTTTACAATCCTCAGTTAGATGCATTTGAGCAGATGCAAGTGAAGTTTTGCTGTGCAGAGCTGTGGCAGAAAAGCTCAGAAATGAATCGATCCACAATCACAATGAAAGTGTACTGACCCAGACATTGATTTTAAAGCACATTCTGAATGTCTCACAGGGACTCTCTCTGTCCGTTCCCTTCACCCCCTCCTTGTCTTTTTCATTAACTTCTCCGCCTTTTCATGCCCACACCTCTCTCTTTTTCTTACGTTCTCATGTTTTATAATGGGTTTATGAAAGCAAGGCTTCCTGCTCACTGTCTTTTTCAGTTTAAAATCTTGGCATGGATATGTATTAAACATGATGCAAGGACTTATTTTATTTAGACTCATGAATGATATTTCTCTATACCTCACACAAGCCTCAAATGTCAGAGATCTGTTATGGTTTCTAGACTCACCCAGCTATAAATATGTCTAGCTTTACCTTGTTTTGATCAAAGTTCTGACACCATTTTAAAGGCTTTATTTTCTTTTGTGTGCTGATGGTCAGATGTTCCCCTTTGTTCCTTGGATAGATTTGTACCTTCCTTCTGAAGCATGCTGAGAGACATCTCAACATCTTAACATCTTAACTGTCATAGCAAAAGTCATTGCTCTCAAGAGAGGAAAACAGACTGTGTTCTCCACAGGCTTCGTTAAGATTAAAGAGTGAGGTGTCAATCATAAATGCTTTTGAGCTGGAATTTCCAGTGATCATTCTCACAGAAATCCAGGAGACATGAAAAGACAGCTGGTTTCCAATGGATCTGTAATAAGCATTACCTGAGAATTCATCTTATCCACATTAAGTACATGATCTGTGTACAATATTTGGGGTTCAGTAAGATTTTTTAAAGATTTTACTCCAGTTACTCCAGTCTTCAGTCACATGATCTTTCAGAAATCATTCTAGCTGATTGCTGCTCTAGAAACATTTATTATTATTATTATTAATGTTGAAAACAGTTATGCTGCTTCATATTTTTATGGAAACTTTTCACAGTTCTTTGATGTAGCATTTATTCAAAATACAAATAATTTGTAGTATAATTTCTTACAATCAGTAAGAAGAAATACAAGTAGGATTTTTTTGGGGCTCAATTCATTTCATATTTGCTGAATAAAAGTCACATTTTCCTAGATGATTACCTCTTGCTGCCTGTTGTGTCTACAGCACGACATAAAATATTATAAGTGACAAATTCATCAATACATTATTATTTCAAGGACTTTAAAGGTGCCATCTGTAATGTTTGGCAAAAAAAGTCATACTCCACATTCCATAACAGATGGGGGCAGTATGCCTCAATAAAGTGAATTGGTCTACTCTAGAGTAACAAACGAGAAACGGCATAGTCTCTATGCTCCGCCCCTACTTTCACAACAACACTACAGCCATAGCCGTCGCCTAACTGTGCGTTCACACCGCCGGCGTCTAGAGCGTCAAAAATCGCTCTTGCCGCTCTGCTCACGACGCTGCAGAAAGATTTGTGAGCGCTCAGACGCTCTGACGTAGATCGAATGCTTATTTTGTATTTAAAGCGGCCGCAAAGCAAACAAGCTTGTTGATCTCGTGCAGACTAGCCACAAGGAGTTATAACATCATTAAATATTGTTGTGGACGAAATATTAGGATCCTTTGGTCCAATTATCACTTTTAATTTATTTTTTTATGTCCCTGTACGTAAACAGGGACACATCATAGATTAATAAAAACGCTAAACAGCAATAATCAATCTGTTCTTTATTCTGCTTGGAAACTAATGTGCCAACTCTCAAGCATTCACCGTGAGACACACGCAATTGACTCTTTTCACACGCTTTCACGCCACACATCAATTTTTTCACGCACAGAAAAACCACGAAGCAAAGAGGACACGGAGACCAACAGACTAGACAGAGCAGGTTAGTTATGATAATAGGGCTGTGCAAAAAATCGAATGCGATTTTCATGCACCTCTCATCAGTAAAGACGCTCCTGTAATTAGAAGTATATCTCCAGCATGTGCATTCAGATCAGGGTTGCCAGGTTTTCACAACAAATCCTGCCCAGTTGCTTCTTAAAACTAGACCAAAACTAGCCCAATCGTGTTTCCGGGAGGTTCTCCGATAAAAATTGCTTCCCGGGGTTAAAATATACATTTTTGGGAAGGGTTTCCCTGGTAAAATTTGCATTTTAGGGGCTAAATATCACGTTATTGGTATTGGGATTGCTTCAAACCGCGGACATGAAAAACAACCGCAGACTTGGCAACACTGGTTCAGGTGGAGCGGCAGTTACTACACAGAGCCGTAGTCTACCGACAACTAACACAAAATCGCTTTCAAAATCAACAAAGAATCGCCTGCGATTTTAACATCGATGTTGTGTAGATTGTCAGTGAATTACGGCTCTGTGTAGTAAATGCCAACCGGTGTTGCCAAGTCTGTGGTGGTTGTTTTGTGGTGGTTGTGCGCTGGTCACAGTGACCCCAATACAAATAACGTGATCTTTAGCCCCTAAAATGCGAATGATACCAAGGCAACCCTGCTAAAAAAACGTATATTTTAACCCCGGGAAGCAATGTTTTATCGGGGAACCTTCTGGAAGCGGGATTGGGCTAGTTTTGAGAAGCAACTGGGCAGAATTTGTTGTGAAAACCTGGCAGACCTGATCTGAACACACGTGCTGGAGATATACTTCTCATTACAGGAGCGTCTTTACTGATGAGATGTAAATGAGTAAAGACATGCACAGCCCTATATAATAAAATGGGTAACGTTAAGTTATAGCTAGCTAATTATCAAACGCAGCTACGGTTAGCCAACGCTAACATTAGCACATTTATCGAACAGCCTTCGATACATTTCTATGTTATAACTTCCCGAAAACAAATACACAAACGTATAAAACAAACTTCTAGCGAAATACTAACAGCATCTAACTTACCAATCCAAAAGAAATGTTGCAAGATCGGAGTCGAACCTCATTTCTTTCAGGTCCATCAGTTGTCTCCAGTGATTAAAAGCAGTGCCGATGTTTACTCTTGATTTGTGTTTCCGAGCGCGGTTGTTTCCCTTTAGTGGGTGACGCTCTCCTCCCTGAACTGAAATGAACTAGTGGGCTGTACTTTCCACATGATTGACATCAGGTTCAAGTACACGCCCACAAGCCCTGCGAGTTATTCGTATATTTTAGGTTGGCTGGTGGTTATGTTGCCCGCATACCGCCTCCCATGGCCGAAACTGGTATTACGACACCTGTCGGGCCGGGGCTAGTAATGCTAATGCTAATTAAGGTTGATATCTCTGCAGCACTATAACTTTAAATTTTTTTAATGACATCATCGCCCTTATTTCTTCTCATTCTTTTGATGCATGTAGGTCATGTTATGGATATTTTTACCTCAATTTTTGCATATGGCACCTTTAAGGCTTAAGCTTAGTCCCAGATTAAATGCATGTTTTAAATGAAAACGAATTGAACTGATTTGACATAACAACATACAAACTGTAGTATGGTTTTCTGGCCTTGACCCTTACACACCGAGATTGTTCCAGATTCTCTGAATCTTTGGATGATATTATCCACTGTAGATGATGATAACTTCAAACTCTTTGCAATTTTTATCTGAGAAGCTCCTTTCTGATATTGCTCCACTATTTTTCGCCGCAGCATTGGGGTGTCTTGACCCATCTTGACTTCTGAGAGACACTGCCACTCTGAGAGGCTCTTTTTATACCCAATCATGTTCCCAATTGACCTAATAAGTTGCAGATTTGTCCTCCAGCAGTTCCTTATTTGTACATTTAACTTTTCCTGCCTCTTATTGCTACCTGTCCCAACATTTTAGGAATGTGTAGCTCTCATGCAATCTAAAATGAGCCAATATTTGGCATGACATTTCAAAATTTCTCACTTTCAACATTTGACATTTGTTAACTATATTTTAATGTGAATAAAATATAAGTTTATGAGATTTGTAAATTATCCCATTCCTTTTTCACTCACAATTTGTACAGTTTCCCAACTTTTTTGGATCTTAATGATCTGGAACAAATGGTTTGACCTAGACCTAGGACAAATGGTTTGGAGAAAGGATAAGACTGGTTTCAAAGACAAGGCTTAAGCTTAGTCCAAGACTAGAATGCATGTTTAACTTAAAGCAGCTTGTGCTGACATTATAATATAATATAATATAATATAATATAATATAATATAATATAATATAATATAATATAATATAATATAATAACCATTTATTTCTATTACTTTGTTTTTGTTCTGCAGTATTCATTTTCAGTTTTGCAAATGAATAGGACGCAGACTGCTGTGTTAAGCACTTCTGAGCATGAGATGAGCAGATCATATGTCTTGCATGTGTGCCTGGTCTAAGGACAGACTGATCTGGGGCACTGAAGTTATCACTTTGCAAACAAAAGACACATTTGGTTCTTTACTTTGACTTTGAACCTTACCATATTTCAGTACATTAGTACGTATGGCTTTCTGCTCATTCACAACTAACAGCTTACTCTTGACAATATGTGAACTGGTGATATGAACAAACAATAAACTGTTGATGAGATCTCTGACCTGATCAAAAGCCAGTGACAATGACTGACTGAAGTTATCTAATATTTAACCCTTTCATAAAATATAGTTGCATTAAGGGAAAGAGAATGTACATGTTATGTATTACATTTTAAAATGATTTGGATTAACCTTTCCTTGATATTTTTCTGGAATGCTTCTTTGAAAATGGAATATGCCTTTGGGAATGTCACATGCTTGGACTAAACACCATATCTACCATCTAGTTTGAAATATTTATAGATATCAGCAACTAGCTTCTTTTAAATTCAGCTGTGTAGTCATTAAATGAGGGTCCTGAGACCGAAGATGTGTCTTTGTTTGACCTTCAGTTACGTTTTTTTAAGTATATGAACAATAGAAGGATGTTGTGGATGAATGCTCAGTGTCTGCCTGTTTGGTGACACCAGGGCAAATTCATCAGATTTGTCTTCATATGACTCCTATCTTTATTGTTCTTCAGAGTTTGCTTTCGTGTTTCTTGCAGAAAACGCTTGTCAAAGCAAATCATTATCTTTCTGTTTCACATTTTTCCTGCATTTCACCTCACAACAAAGTTTTCACTGTTTAAGTTTCAGTCTTACTGTCTGGTGGAATTTATGAAATGTAATACACAAGAAGTATTAAAATAGCAATGCATAATCAAACGTCTATCTAGGATCTATATACACTATCATCAAAAGAGGTTCCCTAATGTAACAATGAGTCAGAGACGTTCGGATCGATATGCATTACTTTATTTTCTAGAGTGGTCGAACAGGCAGATATCAGAGAACAGCGTCAGGTATGTCAGGGGATATCCAAAATCAGCAATAGAAATAGAATAGAATCACAGTCGGTATACACAACCCAAAATAAAACACGGCTGGAACAAGCACAGAGAAAATGCTTGGAAATGCCAGACAGAACTAAACAAGACTTTGCACTTAATGAGAGTCCAAACATATTTATATAGGGAAGTGGTAATGGGGAACACCTGGTGGTGATTAGCCCTAAGCATGGGATTTTGGAGAATGGAGTTAGAAATGGAAATAGTTCTGAGTGGAGTGCCCTCTATAGGAGTTCATGTTTTGTTGAAGTTTTTTTAATTTCTCCTGTATGACTGTGGATCACTGGATGCATGATCTATCACCGGATTCATAAATACTGGGTAAACCTGAGCATATTTGTTTCTATGTATTAATCAGACACATTCTAGGAGCATGTTGTGTAGTGTCACGCAACTTGCATCTCTTAAGGTGAAGTGATACTGCTTTGCAATTTCACTTTTTGCAACAATTGGCAATCAAAAAGAAAGGGGCAGAGTGTAATAGTGAGTTTATAAGATTTATTTTCAGTTCAAATCCTCATAAAACTTTGTAGCGTACTTAACAAATTTATCAGAGCATCTGTTTAAAAAAAAAAAAGTATTGTCATTTATTAGGCAAATGAAAAACAGAAACAGCTAAATATTCTTTATATTTCACACAATAACCAAAAAACTTTTTTATATGATATGGCCTTCTTTAGCCTCCATATCAGCTTGCTTTCTTGATGGCATTGTTTTTATGCACTTTTCCACAGTCTCTGTTGTTATTGACTTCCGAATAGTTTCTAATTGTTCCAAAATATTTGCTTTTTTTTTTTCTGTGATCTATGTTTGAATCCATTCAGTCCCAACAATAATTATATTTTAGCATTAGAAACACTACTTTGACTTAAGAGTACTCTAGGTTTCATTGCCAAGGAGCACCAAAGAGTCTTAGGCCACGTCCACACGGAGACGTGTTTAGCTGTATATGCAGAAATTTTTTATCGTATAGAGGAGTTTCGTCCACAGTGATCCGGCATTTTGGGAGAGTGAAACCGATATTTTTTTAAACTGGGTCCCAGAGGGGATAAATCTGAAAACGGTGCTATTATTGTGTGAACAGAGAACCCGTAGATTTTCTGAAATGATGACATCATCAGCCCACCTCTCACCCCTAGACAGACACAGCTTCGTCACAGCTACCAAAACATGAAGAAACTATGACCGATGGTCTTTTTATTGACCAACATTAACACAGATTAATAAATGTATTGTTCCATGAATATTTGTATACCGCGTGCAAGATTTATGTGCATAGTCCAAGTCTTCTTCTCCATTTTTATTGTATCTCTGTGGCAGAATTACAGCACCCCATGCTGGTCTGGCAAGTATACTGCATCGTTTTGTGGTTTTGTGCAGACACAGATATTTCTTGAGACAAGAAAAAAAAAGGAAAGACTTCATGTGGACGTAACCTTAATCTGCCACTGACCCTGTCATTTGATCCTGCCATGAAGTTATTTTGTTTTTGTGTCTTGTTCTCATTGGTTCCTTTGTTGTATGTGTCACAATCTCATTGGTTGGATTGGATCATGTGTGTATCACCTTTGTTTGATATAAATAGCTCTAATGTTTCATTGTCCCTGGTCTAGTTTTTTTTTTTGTATCACTTTTGCTGAGTTTATATCCATGTAGTGCCAGTAGTGGGCACACATGCAATGAAATCAATGACATAGATCACAAGCATGGCTGCCACACCAGAGCCTCCAGCCCTCTTGAATGCCAAGGGTGATTCCTAGGAAAATAAGACTGGCTTCCAGTTTGGAGGACACACTGCTGGCATCTGTGCAATCAGCTAGCATCTCTGCAGTGGTGCCCAGTCTGGGTGTCTCTCAATTGGTCCCACTGTCAGTTGCACTGCCTGTTATGTCAATGGCCATTGTGTGTTTTTGGGCTGTACACAGTTTCAGGTCTATGAATCACTCCAGACCCTGCTCAAGCCCTAGAGCTCAAACCTGTGAGTTTCCTGTCTGTCTTATTTTGATCACAGTGGTTAGACATAAACCCCCTATCCATGTTTCTGCTCTGCTATGGCCTCCTGACTTGTGGTGGTCTTTGCTTCACCTTGGTCGCCTGCTCCACTGTGTCCATGTTAAATTCATGTTTATTCCATGTAAAGCCAAGTCAAGTATTTGTTTGCATAAACATTTTTATGATAAATGAAACTGAGCTTAGTTTCTTTGTTAACACTCGCCTCCAGTGGAATTATTACATTGCTCTGATTACAGGAATAATATTATAGTCGTGTTTTATGGATCATACATTTTAGTAATTTTAAAAAATGTAAATGCTTAGTGTTTCTATAAGTAAGAAAATGCATTAAGCTAAATACATGTGTTATATTGCATATTGTGGCGAGTGGGGCGGGGCCGAGAGACGTGGGAACGAGGAGTGAGGCCAGGTGTAGTGATTGAAGATGAGCTGCACCTGCGCCCCACCGCCAGTATCGAGTCCCACGTAGGAGATGGAAGGATATAAAACTGGAGTGACGACCGTGAAGGACGAGAGAGGACCAGGCCTGGGACATTATTTTATGTTTTGGTTTTTATTTGTGCGCGTCAGTCGCCGTGAGGGGCTGACGCGCTGTTTTGTGTTTATTTTTGATTATTAAAATGAGTTTTTGATTGTGCGCCGGTTCCCGCCTCCTTCTTCCCGATGAGTATGGAGTGAATATCGTTACACATATATTTATATTTTGACTTAACTTGTCTACATCAAGGGTTTTCAACATGTGGGGCAATAAAAAATTGTTAGTGAAATTGGACAAACTTGACTGAAATGTTAAGGTGTTTAAAAATAAATAAAACACATTTATTCTGTGGCATTTCACAAAATAATTTGCAGCCTAATTGGTTTCTTATAGGAGCCAGTGACTCCTTAAGTGATTTTCTTTTTTCTGGTGCCCTGATATGATAATATCTTGTTATGAGTCAATAAATATAGTATGATGTGGACATCTGTTATATCTGATATAATCTCTTTGAAAACTTACAGCAGCTAAAGAATGTGGATCGGGAATGGAGGGAGAGAAAGAGAAAATCGAGAGACCAAATAGTGATAAAATCTATAGCTCCTGCTGAGGAAGGCGTCTTCAGCGTGACTGAAACAGCAGGAGATCACATCTTGCATTCCATTTCACAGCCGTCTCAACAGAAACACTGCAAGACAAGCTAGTTTCTAAACACACACAGACTGGGAGAGAAAACATCAAACATACGAAGCAAAGCATGTCTTCATGTTTTTATGGATGAGTGCTCCAGCGTAATGAAGATGTTCTGTGGCTGTTCACCAGAATGTGCATAATGGGACGGACAGTGAGGATGGTCAAAAGGGGTAAACAGGGGGTGCAGATGCATTTTTGTTATAAAAATATCCATATTCAAAATGTAATAATGACTTTAGTGTAGCTTGTGCCAACAGTTGTACACAGAAGTAGTTCCTGGAGCATGATGTATGAGGTCAGCGCAGTGCATGCACCCGAGTCTCATATAAAAACAACATTTGTTTACAGGAGCAAAGGAAGCAAAGGAAGTCTCCTCTTGGCTTATATAAAAATTATACCTTTCTTTTTTACAAATCCTCGTTTTGTTATTCTAATTAGTGACTGTTGTTTTGTTTTGATCTCGCCACTGTGGTTCAGCATTCAGTCACTTCTCAGCGGCGCTTGCACAAAGCTGACCTCATACATCATGCTCATACATCATTTATTCAGCTTTCAGATGATGTGTAAGTATTGTATATTGTAAAAATATTGTATATTTTGACAAATTTACCCTAATGACTAGTTTTGTCCAGGGTCATGTATGATATAACTATAGTAAATATATACTGTATGAAATAACTCTAAATGGTTTTAAAACGTTTTTATTACAAGTCCAAAGGGTGTGGCTTTTTGAGCTACTTCTTTTTTTCAATGCTATATTAATACACATTCAGTTAAATCTAAAACCAAATGTCATGTTCATCGAAACCCACAAGGAGTTGCTCAAGGGAGTGATACAATGTTTTTTTTTTCATCTGTCTGTCTGAGGTAGTTCGTTATATATATATATATATATATATATATATATATATATATATATATATATATATATATATATAAATAATTCATGTGTTGCCAAACACTTTTGACAGAGAACAACACATCTGACAAAAGAACAGCCTCCTGTCTTGATTTACATGTGGTTCTTGTGAAAATAACTGCTAATATATTTCTATTGAAGTCAGACTTTAGAGTAATAACAGCCATGGCCTCTGATTACCATGTGAACCCTTGAAGTGAGCTTAATTGTAGTGAATGTGCACTTACTTCCAATCTTAAAAGTTTATTAATGAAATAAAAAATGAAAATTCAGTCATCATTTACTTTCTGTCAAGTTGTTCCGACAGCTTCTGTTTATAGAAGATATTTTGAAGAATGTGTGAAACCAAAGAGTTGACGGTATCCATATATGGAGAAAAATCTTATTTTGTGTTCAATAGAAGAAAGAAACATTGGAACAAAGCGTTTGGAACAAGTGATAAGGAAATGATGACAGAAAATTCAGTTTTGGGGTTGTATGTAATGTAACTTAAGAAATTGCATTTAATATAAATTGTATTTATAATGCACTTTATTGCAAATAACATCCAATTAAATGTTACATTCCGTTCACAAACAAGCATATTCTGGTAAAAAAAAAAAAAAAAAAAAAGTTTTTTCCATAAGTACTTTTTTAAAATTATGATTAAAGTAGATTATTGTTCACAAAGGAAGCTTTAACTCAAGTTACCTGCTATTATTGTGACAGATCAAGTGTCCTATGTTGTGTACATGTAACAATATAATAGCTATCTGAATTTAGGATAATAGAAAACTCATTGTTTCTCAGACAGCCTGAGCAAAGCCAATGCGATTATTTCCCCGATCGAACTCTGTATAGTATCGAGCTATGAAGTTTGCCCCCAGTATCCAGATGGGACCAATAGGGGGCGGCACGTCCAACGCTTTGAATGTCACAGTGCAGATGTCCTCCCCGAACTCAGACTGCTGTTTGAAGAACAAAAGAAGACAAAGAGACATTAGAAAAGCCAATGCAAGTCCATATAGCTAGAACACAGACTGATGCATCTCAAAACAGATGCTATGCTTCAGAAGTCATCTGGAAAATGGCATGCAAATACAACATGAGGCATTTAATGAAAAGGGTCAGTGAAATAGATCCCAGATTTCAGTGTGTAATGAAATGCTAAACTAACAGTGTAAAGACCCAGCAACAGTATTTATAATGAAAACAGCACTTCGGTTAAAGCTAAACATTATTTAAGTGAAATAAAAAAAAAATCTTGAATAGATTTTATATGTATAAATTGCAACTTCATTGTGTAATTGTATTTATTGCATTGTAACTACATTCTAGTTTCAATAGAGGTTACATTAAATCTAGTTCATTATAAATACACCCATATTTGGCAGTATACACCATAACCAATAATTCAAAGATAATAGAGATTACAATATGAAATTTATGTTCTTAAGTACTTAAGTGGTAAAGAGCATTCTGCAGTTCAACTAATTAAAGTTAACTGCATTTAAGCCTGTTAAATTATAAATTAACAAGAGTAAAATAATTACCTAAGCTGTGTTCATTTGTGTAAATTATCTTGACAAACAAAACAGTCAGTCAGAATCATAAACTTCTGTTGGTCACATAGCTTTTTATTCTGCAATAATCCAAAAGTCAGCAAAAAATCCCAGATTTGGGGGGGTTTGTTTAGGGAACCAACTTCTGTGTCGGCCTCAAGGGTCACTTCATAATCTAGTTACATTAAAAGTGCACTGTGACATTTTTGTTTATGAGGTGGTAATCTTACTTATACTGACACCTAGTGTGTGTATGTAGCTTTCCGCAAAAAAAAAAAAAAAAAAAAAAAACATGATAATAGTTAGCCAAGATGAATTTATTCCACAAGCAAAACTGTCCAATAACAGAAGGTTATTCATTCAACCGGTCATGAGAAAATTCAAATCTGTCAAGATCAGCACCACCAAATGTAACATAGTGTATTAAAACTTAAATATTGTGTTAATATACTACCCTTGTAATGAAATAAATAAAGTCCTCACCCAGAGAATGTAGTCCTCTTCTGTGAGAGAATATTCCTCACCACCAAGATGAAAAGCCACAGTGGGCAACAACTTGACTAGATTACAGTTTACAGTATACTGTGAACAGAGCGAAGAGAGAGAGAATGAGCAAGCCTTTCAAAAATCATTCAAAGACAACAGCATTTTGCAAAACCGAAATCACACTTAACTTCACACTTGAAAAGACAGAAATACACACATTTTTCACATTGAATATCACCAACCACAGTGGTTACGAGAAAAAAAAAACAGTCGCTTTCAGTCATTCCATATGCTCTTCAGACATTATTTATGACACACAGCCAATCATTACAGACCAGAGCAGCTGTTCCCACAGAGAAAAGGAAACGGAGCAATAAGAAACAGGTTTTAATGCTGAATATAGAAGTATTGTTTCACAAAAGCTTGTATGTATGGGATGTAAATGGGATGCCCTGAGATTTAGAGATTTTATAATATTGTTTTCAAGATTTAAATTTGAGCTCCTTCAGTTTTCATAGTTTCTCTTGGTAAGTAGTGGATTCATATTTTTGGTCCTGAAAGAAAAAACCCTTTTTCTATGGCTTAATCTCTCAAATCAAATTTCTCATTCTCAGTAGATTATATGTATGCTTTTAAATAAAGACAGCTTTTTTAAGGAATGTGCGTAAGGTTATCTAAATAGAACTCACCCCTCCTTCTGCCAGTTCAACGGCACCGATTGTTTTCATCAGAATGGAAATTGAGGAGGCGGGGCCTGAGATGTAGGAGGAGCCTGTATCAATCACAGCACTGCAGCCTTCCATGCAAAACAACATATCTGCACCCACAGACACTCTGCAAAAAAAAAAAAAAAAAAAATAATAATAATAATAATAATAATAATTTTATTTTATTTAGGCAAATCAAACACATTGCTATGGAAACAAAAAAATGCTGAAAGAATTTATTTTTTTCAGTTTGCAGATTTGGAGAAATGTAGCATTACATCTACACATCCTCTGAAGGGAATGAGTGCCGTCAGAACGAGAGTCCAAACAGCTGATAAAAAACAATAATCCACATGTAATACACGTCTCACATCTTGTGAAATGAGCTATGCATTATTAAAGATTTTTATGGCTAATGGATATCTTTTATAAACTGGTATAGGATGGCTAGGAATATTTATAAAAAATGTGATGTATAACAGATGTAGAATAGCAGAAAGAATTCATCATTGTTCTGTAAAACTGATTATGATAATATTCTTACCCCTTCATAACGACCTCCCACTTGCCTTTCTCTTTGGTATTCATATAGTGGAAGGATCCAGTGTGGTAGTTCGGGTCTGTGCCCCCCAGCACCAGTTCTCCCCCAGGGATTTGTTTTGGGTCTCTTATAGATGCACATATACATACAAAGATATGACTTGTAATCCACCAGTAATGGTTAAATACATTTATTATTGCACTAATATATATATATATATATATATATATATATATATATATATGTGTGTGTGTGTGTGTGTGTGTGTGTGTGTGTGTGTGTGTGTGTGTGTGTGTGTGTATAACCTGATCAAAAGTGACAGAAAATACTTTTAATTAAGTATGATTTTACAAAGTTAAAAAAGCTCATTTAACTCACTGTGTTTCATTCTTGTAAAATTGTTTATATATACTTTGTATGTATTTGTGTGTGTGTGTGTGTGTGTGTGTATACATATATATATATATATATATATATATATATATATATATATATATATATATATATATATATATATATATATATATATATATATATATACACACATATGTGATAAACATTACACACACATACATACACACACAATATAAAATTATTTAGTGGTAATATTTAGTTATTTACATTACTGTTTTAAATAATACTTTAGAATATTCATGTTTTACTGTTTTTGATGTTGGTGGGCATAATGGACTTATATAGTCTCTTATGTAAGAGAATAATAATAATTGTATATAATTAGACGTCGGATGACCAGCATAGTGGATGTAATGTAATGAAAATATTTCCACAATGACAAAGACCCTCATGGCGATTAAAAATGACAAAAATTGCAATCATAAATGTCTCACTTTTGCTCACCCTGTGTGTCAGTAGATGCTGACGCTCACCTGCTGTAGTACACAGAGAAGACGTTCTGCTTCAGAACGTGTTGAGACATGATCTGATCAAACACAGGGGTAATCCGATCGATGGCTACATCTGGATATCCCATCCCTAACACGCCATCAAACTTGGCAAAGATGAACGGGATCGCAGGAAGAGCTGTGGCCTCAGCAAAAACCTGCATCACTGGGATACCACCCACCTAAAGAAGTTAGAGGTCAAAGGTCATTCAGCTCAATCATGTACAGTACTATGTCCAAGTACAGTTCTGGTCTTCCATATTGCAGTCACTTTTTATTTTTTTTTTTAATCAATCAGTATTTTGCAATGTTGCAATATTGCAAGCATCTGGACAACTATCCGTTGATGTTTTGCTGTGCTTGACTTACAATGGTAACCTGGATGGCAAAAAAAACATTTGATTAAAATACCATTTCCATATGTTGATAAAGATATTCCTTTTGAACTAATTTCTTAACATTTCCCAATTACATTCTCAAACAAACGGCTTTTTGTTACTCACTACAACCACATCCTTGCTCAGAAATCCCCGGACGTATCCAGAAGTGTACTGGATGGAGAATCCCGTGCCGTTGGAGATATACGTGACGGATTTGGAAGCATCGTACCTGTTGTGTGTGACTAAAGACGAAAATGGAGAAAGGCAGACTGAGCTGCAGGTTTTGCTTTCTATTTAAAAAGGTATGTACAAATAATCCAGTGTCATTTTAATATAAATGATGTGGGTTTTATATGATTGCATTTAGCAAATCACTCACGGCAGGCTGTGTATAAAGGAGAACAGCTGTATGAAGGAATCCAGAGGTTGGCAGAACCCGTGTCAAAAACAACATAGAACACCTGAGGTGGTGAGCCAATACTAATCTCACCGAAATACTGAGTCTGGAAAACAACAGAGAAATAGACGATTAAAAATATCATATCGTCTATATAATACAACAGACTTTTAAAATATAAAACTTAAAATATAAAATATAGAATTGTGGTTCTTTTCCATTTTTAATACTGATTTACATCTAAGTAGTTGATCAGAGGTGTTGGAGCTGTGCCGTTTTTGGGTGACGGTCCATCATATTTTGGCATCATTTCAGAAAACACTTGCGCTGGGGTGACACCCATTTCCTTCAGGGTTTCTCGTATGGAGGGCATTTTCTTCAGTTTTACCCTAGCAACGTGAGAAATGACTCATTACATGTATTATTTGTTTGCACAACTGATAAACCCACAACATTAGATGCTTTTTATCTGATTTTAAAATGAGAATTTTTCTTCATTTCAAAATGAGACATACTGTAGATGCAGTATGATTGATATAAAAATGGATATACATTTTGTAATATATTTCATATTTACTAAAATAGATTTTAAAATAGATTTTTGTATAAAAAATATTTTGATACATTTGGTTTTTTTTTATTTTTATTTTTTTTATTTTCTCTTATTTTGGCCTTTTTTATTTTTTCAGGATAAACAACCAGTGGGCAAATATCACAGACAATTTATTCTTAAATCGAGAGAACCAGAAATTCAAATTACAGTTACACTAACACTAAACTGACTTGAGCTAAATAACGGCACTATTGCCTTGTAGAGCTACTTTACAGCAGAAACTGAAATGTCTCAGTTGCGTTTCCATGAGTGATTCTGCTGTTTTTCTATTTATGTCTGTGAAGCTTATTTGACACAATCTATAGTGTATAAAGCTCTACGAGATTAAAAGTGACTTGACCTCCCTAAAATATAAAGACAGCTATTAATTTTCATGTACAAAGATGCATTTTACTGTGTTAGAAAAAAAAAACATTGCATGATATTCTAAAGATAATTAAATAATTGGCTTTCATCGAAGTATTAAAGCCGGCATAATTGTTCTCCACTGAGGAGTGTGTTGACTTACCTCCATAAGGCCTGTACACTTGTCGCTGAGAGTGACAAAACCAGAAGAGCCAAGCAGTGCACGTTCATTCTTGCAGATGGATCGAAGCACTTCATCTACCAAATAAGCAGTGTAACTATAGGGCGGCTCGTCTTATGCTCCGACTCACACACACTTCTTTTTAGCTGTGCTTTTTTTTTGACAGACTGTCCTTCCTGTGTTTTTATACTATCTCTCCTACGCTCTGACATCGACCCACACCCTTGACTTTCTCTCTCTTCTCACCCTCCTTTTATAATAAATGCTCTCTGAATAAAGTGACCTCTCGGTCAAGGGATACACATCACACACAGTGATTTAAGACCACTTCACTTAATAAAATCATCATAGCATGGGCCTGAAGGATGTATGGACAAATACAACAGTGTTGCTCTACAATATATATTACAGAACTGACGTTCTTGCATGTAACTCTTTATGACCCTTGACCTTTCAACTCAGGGGCAGTGTGGATGCCTAGAACTGGGTTTCCCACAGTAATAGGCCAATCCCTTCCTCTGAAATTCCCTTATGAGACTCTGCATAGACTCGCATTTTACATCTATTTTGCTGTTTATCATCCCTGGACTATTTTTTTTTTTTTTTTTAAAGGTGTTTCAGTAATGGAGCACTTTGTGAGATTGGTTGGTTGGTCTTTAGGTTTTGTCCTCAGACAGGACAAAAGAAGATACGTTACACCTGCACAATAATATTTCACAGTATGATGACATTAAGTAAAGTTAGAGAGAAGCACCAACTAACCATGACAATTGGCATTATACTTGGGCTAGCAGCTGGCCCAGCAGATGCCTGTGAAACTTCCCATGGTGGTTAAACACAGTAATACGTAACATTAGTTAGTCCTGGCAGATGCCCATTGGTTACATTATTTGACCTCAGAGGTAAAACTTGTACTGCAGCTGCCATACAGCAACTGGCACTACTAACATTACATCTATACAAATAAATTAAGTGAACTTATAATCATCTGTTGGATTCCATTCTGTGCACTTCTTAGCTATATGCCATCACACTTGACACTTGCTGGCACTTTTCAGCTGCTACTAATGCTGGCCACCCTCCTCAACAACTAGGTGTCACATTATTAGTGTACTGGAAGGTACACCCAGAGAGCATCAACTGATATCATCAGTTATGTAATACTCATAATATTCATCAAAACCTATTTCATAAATTTAAAGTAATGGACAAAAATGTTTAAATCAACACTGATTAACACTGATTAAACAGCACACACAATGCATTCACTGTATAAGATAAACAGTGTCTATTGGGGTTTGAATGAACAATGTAAAAATTACATCTCATTTTTAGTCAGATAAGTGGGCTTACTATGCATTTGGGAACTTGCAGTTTGTATATTATCTTTTGGGATAACTAGAGAGGCCATTAAAGACATTTGCTTCAAAATGGTTTTCATAAACATTAAATGTTTATGCTGCTTAAAGCAGCTGTGTTAAATTTATTTAGCAGTGTGTGTATTCAAAGACTGTAAAATACTCAGGACGTGTTACTCGTACAGATTTGAATGGGGTAAAATGCATTGGGACTGGCACCAGCTGGTCTAGCCTTAAAAATAAGCTTTTTTTAATGATATTTGAGCAAAAGAAACAACATTTATGAGACAGTTGTTGTCAGATTTTACTGGTGTTTCAAATATGAAATGAAATAGTAAGCTTGGCAAACAGTTTTGGAGAATTTGATGTTTCAAAGAGATAGGAGCTGTGCTTGATTGACCCAAGGATGGCCACCGCGATACTTGCCTTATATGGATATTGTGGCTTAGTTTATCAGTGGTTAGAAAAAGAAAAAGTGCACTTATATACCCGGATGATGCACATAAATAAAAAACATCTAAAACTGAATTAATCTTTCATCTAAACTTAAACCTTATAATTACTACACTACAAGGTTGAGTACATAGTGCATAAGAATGTGTGCATGCAGAGAGTGGAAATGGGAAGCATCTTATTTTAATTCATTTTCATGCAAATATTGTGCACATGATGTTTAATGTTATAGTAGCTTACTTAAGACTTAAATTACAGTAATTAATTTAAGAAGAATCACTTAAACATACATATTATTCAAATTTACTTTAAACCTTTCACTTAATATCCAACGATATCATTGGTTTGATTGCACAGATACGTTTTGAACTGAACTGAGATGATGGCATCAGTGAATTTACTGAAAATTGAGTATTTACTATTGTCATTTTGCATTATTGACACTATTTTCCTATTTAATGCTATAAAGTTGCTTGGGCACTATCTGTATTGTTAAAAGCGCTATATAAATAAAGGTGCCTTGTCTTGACTTTCACGTTTGTATTCTATGTGAGAACTTAATCTTAATTCTATTCAGCAGCAGAACCACATCCGCTGGAACAAGTTCACTGAAGATAAGGCGGAAGTGCACGCGCGTCATTGGCTGCTGAGCTGCTCTCCAGAGTTTTGCTCGTGCACTCATTTCAAACGGCTGACTTCTGGAGCGCGCGCAAGGAAAGGGCTGATCTTTCGAACTCAAATTCATGTTTCATCCGTCAGCTACATGATTCGGCCATCCACATATAAAGGTAGGAAACGATTTAAAGCGACCGTTTGGTCTTTAGCTAGAGCCAGCTGACAGTTTCTCTAACGCTAAACCGAATCTTGTAGCAAATGAAGAAATAAGGCGGATGTATTGAGCTCATACATGAACCCTTGACACTTTACATTTACCCTTGTCTTGTACATTGTTTCTAAAGCCAGGAAACCCGTAATATCGAATATGTTAGCATTGTGGCTACGAAAAACTGTTGACAAACCTTTGTACCTTTGTAGTGGTTTCGCCACTTTCAAAGTCGCCTTGTAAAATCATAAATAACGCGTTTTTAATAACAATGAGCTTTCGTAGTTTGACCAACCCACTTCGTGTATTGAAGTGTAGTAGAGTCGCATACAAGAAATGTAATCAAATACTTCCTGTAATGTTACATGTCAATAAACCATCAAATATAGTCGCTTCTTGACAAAACCGGAACCTAAATCCAAAAAATGGCTCTGCTTGTGTTAATATGTGACTTTGTTAGGCAGAAGTAACGTTAAACAAGAGCTGTCAGTGTCTGTTGTTTTGAATCGTTCAGTTTACGCTGACATACTGGATGCTGTTAAAGGGCCAGCTCACCCCAAATTAAACTTCCGCCACCATTGAAGTGAAAGGTGACCTAAACGGTCATTATCCTTGTGCGTCGTTTGTTTGTCATGTTTTTGGAACAGCATGAGGTTGAGTAAATGATGACGTATTCTCATTTTTGGGTGAGCCTGTCCCTTCAGTAATCCATGCAAAGCCATCATGTCATTAGTTGACATTTCCTGCTGCTGTGAAAGTGCAGAAGTGTTTTAAGCTGCTGGAGTAAATCTGATTCGACTGTGTGCTGCTGCTCTGATGAGAAACCGTCTCACTCAATGCCAGATTAGAGCTCTGATAATCTCATAATAATGTTACGTCTGAGGTCTTTGAGCTGTGCGGTAGGTTTAGAAGAAGCTTATTGATGGTTCTTGTCATCATGTTGTTGCAAACCAACATGTACTAGTCTTTCTTCGGTGGCACAGAAAAGGAGATATTTATCACAATGTAAAAGCTGCTCTTTCACAATATAATAGAAGTGGAGGGGGACCAAGAAGCATTGGCTACCATTCAATAACAAAAAGTTTTCCAGGTTCCTTGTGATGGGCTGCCCAATTTTGCCAAAAAATCTCTTTCTCTTTCTCCATATATATATGTATAAATTGTGTGTGTGTAGTATTTAAGAATAATTCTGTTATAATACCTAATAATTATAGTTTACGGGATGATAAAATATAGTTATTGTTGTTTATAGTTATCATTCTCGGTCTGAACAGGCCTTAACATTTGTCTTCTCACAGACATGACAAGACAGGAGTGAAGTATCTGTTCTCGGCCGGAGCGTGAGGTTGGGCACAGGATGCTGGAGGACAGAGATGGAGAGATGGAGGGGATCGGAGGAGGAGGAGACGGGGGGCTTCAAGCGGAGGTGGAGAGGCTGACGGCAGAACTCCAGGAAGCTAATGAGGAGAAGTTACAGGCTGCACGGTATGGCCTTGCCGTTCTAGAGGAGAGTGCTGCGCTGAAGATCAAACACAGCCAGCTGGAGGAGGAACATGAAGCCCTGAAGATGGAAGTGCAACAGCTCAGAGAGGTCAGTCAAGAGAGAGACTGATAGAAAGAAGGAAAAGAGGGGTAGAGGTTAAATCAAGTTATTGGGGAAATGCTGCATAAAACAAGGAGCCTAAATTTTGATTCCCAAAATGGTTTATTGTACTAGAATTTGTAATTTAGTCATTTCTGCAAATTATTTAAATGATTCATTATGGCATATGAAGGAGTATTTGTTGCTGAAATCTCTCTTGATGTTCAGTGGTTTCTTGATCTCAGTAGCCAATATTTCACCACATAAAATATATTGTGCTCAACACAAATCATGTTTATTATTTAAACAAGTGAACCTGTATTAAATGTAATCTGGATCATATTTCCTATTACCTTGATGAGTTTTGTTTATCATTTTTGAAGATGAGGGCCTATCACAACCTGTTCTTGTTGACTTCTGAAAACAGATTGATTTGTTCATTTTGGACACACAACCTTTCACATTTTTTCCATGGTGACCCTATCAGAACAGACCTGCAACATAATTTGCATGCTTCTTAAAGAGATTTTGTCCATATATCAATCAAGCATTGAGAAGACTTGTGTATTTTAGCTGTTACTCAGTCAGCTTGGCGATATTTTTCTTTGCTCATCTTCTGTTGAATAATCTGAAGCGTTGTCTTCTCTATGTATGATTCAAATCCTTGTGGTCTTACAGATGGAAAGTTTGCATACTCAAATGTTTTGTCTGGACAGTAGTACTCTTCATTTTCAGTCACATGTTTCCTATGTTTATCAGTGTCATGTAGAATCTGTCATTTCAATTTATGTTGATCGGTCAATTTGGGTATGATGGTACTGCCTAATGACTAAATTTGCAAGAGCTTTTCCCTGAAGATCTCATGTAACAATGAACCAAATCAAAGCCTGACAAACTTGATACTTAGGTGAAATGTTAATTACATAACATTAATAGTTCTTTAGACCCAGGGGACTAAACAAAATTACTCAGTTATTTATATCCATCTGCTTGACAGTTGTAGACACATGTAGGTAAATAAAAAAAAAAGGTTCAATTTTAACGATTCATTTAGCAAGCAAACAGCTTTATCTTATGAAATATTAGCTGGGAGCAATGCAAGACATTTCCTCATAAAATAACAATCGAAACATTTGACTTTTTGTTTGGTTAGTGTTAAAAAAATTCATCGCTATTTTGCTTATTTTTTACATTAAAGGGGTCTCTTTTAAAACAGCGATGTTTTGTTGGGAGATTACCATTTTTGATCAGTCTAAGTGGTCATTGGCCACAGTAGAAAACAAATAGACTGTAAGCCTGGTATGCATGGGCCTTTTTGGCTCTCTTTGTTATCTGATTCAATACTTATATCTATGCACTGAAATCCATGCTTTTACTATTTTACAATAATTCAGAATTAGTACATATTGAGTGCAGTACCTGTGCTTATGTATTATTGGTTTGCCAAGCTAATATGCACAGATATGGGTCTAGTGTGCTAGGAAACTAATTTTCAAAAGGAAAATACTTTTGTTTATTATATTGGCATTAAACATCACCTTCTGCTTTTGCTTTATGGAAAAGAGCTGCTGAGATATTCTTCAGAAAATCTCTTTTTGTGTGTCACACATGGAGATCATTCTCAGGGATCTTTATTTTTGGGTGAACTAGTCTTTTAAACAGCATGTCCTGCTTTTACATTTACTGAACAGAAGCACAGTTCTGACAGGTTCTCTCCTGCACACATCACTTCCCCCTCTTCAGTCTTTCATCATTAATTATGGAGCAGCACAGGCATGTTTTTCCCACATGTTCTCACACGACTCAAATTATAATGTTCAGAGAAAATAGTGTGCCCTGGCCTGTGTTTATTTATCTTGTAACAGTTCAGTGTTAGACAGTCTGGTGTATGTTTGTTACCTTTTGTTCAAGCCCTACAGCAGGCTTAGCATGAACTTGACACATTGTAATAACACCCTCTGGTTGCCCGTGAAGCTGGAATGTAATGTAGAGTTTCGCTTTGCCAGCTCTCCATACAGTTGTCATTTGTTTTTTGGCTAGGCAAGTAAACAAATTACTCAAATAATTAAAGACTGACAACTTAACTTCCAACGGCTCTGCTGTTCTCATTTGAAGAATTTCAGAAATTCACACAAAGCAGCAGAGGGACTGTAAATTGTGTCAGTCATAATGGAGATATAATGGTTTATTTGATGCATGTGTGTATGTTACAGGCTTTAACAGACTCTGTGAGCAGTCACAAGCGTACAGCTGCAGACGGGGAAAGTCGAGAAGAGAGGCTCCTGCAGGAGTCGGCCACTAAAGAGGCAGCCATGGAGATCCGCATGGATGAGCTGCAGACCGAGCTTAAACAGGCCCGTGTCATGCTGGCCAATGCCTCGGCTGAAAATGACCGACTGGCCGGCCTTTCCACCCAGCTGAAGAAGGTACATACACTACCATCAGTCTGAAGACCAGTGTTCGCATGTGCGTTCCTAACCACAAATCCAGTGAATCCTTACTGTTTATATGAGCTGTACAGTGAGATTCGTTTCATAAAAAAAGAAGCTTTTTTTATGCATAACAACATTAAAAAATGAAATGTTCTGAGCTAACTTACCTTTGCGGGCTCACTTGCTGATCAAAGTAAAAGTGGTAATAAGACTCCTTGTTTTCATGAGGCCTGATCATGTGACAACCGGGTTGAGTTTCAATGTCAGCTTGAAGAGAAGAAAGGCCACAGTGAACTACTTTCTAAAGTATTGTACTGGACAAAATGAATAATTTCCACTCCTAATAGAAAGTTCTTTAATAATAAAAGATGAGATGTTTCCTATTCCAAATGTCCTCGCAATCTCTGCCTAAATATAGCGAGGTTTGATGTCAGTGGCTGCTTTGATTCAGTTTAATTATGAGAAAATGCACCTGGGACTGTAATTCCTGAAATGAGATGTGAACATGTAAATAATGACACAAAATATCAATTTAGTTTGAACCATCCTTTTAGACAATCTGTGTTAAATAGAACAAAGAGACCATAAACCCCAAAGCTGCAGCACTTTATGAAGCTACAACCCTGTAAATGTTTGGTTTATTCTGAGTTTATTGGACTTCCCTGTCTGACTTCTGCTGACTCCAGGAGTGTGAGTGTTTGGAGGTGGAGAAGACCCGGATGAGAGAGGAGATGAAGGAGTACAAGACTCGAGAGTTGCAGCAGCTTCAGGACAACAGTGAGCTGGAGGAGGAGAACATCTCCCTGCAGAAACAAGTCTCGGTGCTTAAGGAGAACCAGGTGTGTGAGAGTCCGGATCTCATATTTAAATATTGTTTGTCTTGTTGTTTTCTGTATTTATTAAATATAACTTATTCCATAAATATGTCGTAGTATCCCTCTAATGCAATTCAACATGTCACATTAAGCACTTTCTTTTACTGTTTGCCGGACATAAGTCTTTGCTTGTGGAATTTGCTTCACTAGAGATGTCTTGTGACTTTGAATGTTTCTTGCAGCTGCTGTCACAGTAGTGCAAACACTTCTGTTGTAGTGCTTCAGTCACTGCTGATCTTTAACAAAGCTTTCCTTCTGAAAGACTGCACACGAGAAAGGTTTCATTCACAGCCACCCAGAGACTAGAACGCCTTCCCTGTTGGACTAAAATCTGGTTTGCTCAGGTTAAATTCAGACAGTAAATATACAAATTAGCTGAGCTCTCCTTAAGACTTTACTTTGATATATAGAATAGTTATAGTGAATTAACTCACAAATATATGTCAGCAATTTGTGAGCTAATTCTATTAGCTCTAATGCTAACAGTTGTACCTGTTTGGTGTTGAAGCACTATTTAACCCCAAAATTAAAATGATCTGAAAATGTGCTCACCCGCAGGCCATCCAAGATGTAAATGTTTCTTCATCAGAACAGATTTGGAGAAATTTGCCATCACTTTACTTGCTCAATAATGGATCCTCTGTAGTGAATGGGTGCCATCAGAATGAGAGCAGCTGGAGAAAAGAAAAATTAAAGCTCCAAATTTCTTCCAAAGGAGGAACAATCTCCTTTTGGATGGACTGAGGGTTTTCAGCAGTTGTTCGTTTTTGGGTGAACTCTCTTTATATTGGTTTGGAGATATTTTGATATTAATGCTGTCAAAGTGCACTGCATTTAACTTGTTATTCAGTCATGTGATTTTAATATAAATTTGGGTGTCACTTACAGGGGTGAAGTCAGTTGTAAAGAGAGGCATAATAGTCCAACAACGTATGGCTTGATTACTGGGTCATTCCGTGTCAACTCAACCAGTGGTCCCCAGCTAAAATTTTTGATTTTGGCAATATTTTTTTCTGAAGAAAGATAAGTGATGGTCAGAGGTGTATACTTATTTACTGAGTAACCCACTATTTTGTAGAGGGAGGTCAAAAAATGACCATTTTCACCTGAGAATCAGAGCCAGATTACAGGGTGTAAAAATGACTATTGAAAAATGGCAGCATCATTATATTATTTTTACGGAGATTTGTAGGCCTATTAGTAAAATCTGCTGACTTATCAATATTTGTGGCATTATACCACATGATAGGGCTTGGATAAATCGATCGAAGTGTAAAACTAAGCTCAGGATCACCTCAAGAAAGAATCGTGATTTATTCTGAAAATCTCAGAATAATGCTGAATAATTTCTCAATTCGCAAGGCCTTTCCCTAAAGTTTGCATGCCTCTGACTTCATCTTCAATGTTCAGTGTTCCCCTGCGGATATATTAGGGGTGTGCCATAAATGTCCAAAATCAAAAAGGTTGATTTAACATGGAATGACCCAACTGTATTTTTCCTCTGTGTTTATAGAAATGGAAACTAGTTATCAGTCAATATTATAGTTAATGTTTGTGTATTACTGTGGTCATTAGTTAAATTATGCAAGATCCCAAGGCAGGATTATCCAGACTAACAAGTTAGTAGTGTGCTGGTATGCTTTGGGGGAAGGGAGCTACGTATGACAAGTGGAAATGTTGAATGAATGTTTTCACAGCTAAAAATAAAATAGAGATATTAGATGAAAAAAGTTTCAGAAGTGTTAAAATTCTTCAAATAAAACGGAAATAAAATATATATATATACATATTCACACACACAGACTACAGACAGTAGCTCGTGTGTCACGTGCAGATCACATGCGCACAGAATCATTCAGCGCGGAAATGTACTGTCAACACTGATTTCTTAATAAAAATAGCTTCGAAGCTGAAAAGTTCAACTCAACTGAGACTTTGATTCAACTTTTGTAAGTCAACTTTAAAATTATAAACTAAAAATAAAAGCTAATTCAGAATGTTAACTAAATATTATGATAGTATCTAAACAATAACACTGGTTTTCATGTTCAAACTTGCAAGTTTAGTTAATAAGTAAAAACTTTTCATCAGAACTAAATATCAAGACTTTGAAATCTTTATACCTAGTTTTACAACACATAATACAAATATGCATGTTTTACTACAACAACTAGATTTAGAGAGACTACCACATATTAAACCTCTACATTTGTGTCCACAGGTGGAGTTTGAGTCCCTGAAGTTGGAGTTGACCCATAAAGACGAGGAGCTGGAGCTGATGAGGGCACAGCTGGAAGAGGCCGGGCGTTTGAGGGAGATCGCAGAGTGTCAGCTGGACGAGGCACTCGAGGCCCTGAAAGAGGAGAGGGAGCAGAAGAACAGCCTGAGACGAGAGATCGCCGCCCTTACCCTCAACCCCTTCGACTCTGTTGGCCACTTCGAGGTACAGCTAGATGACAGCCGGGATGGAGAGAAAGACAAGGAGGCAGGAGAGGACGAGGAGGAGGAGGAGGAGGAGATGGACAGTGGGTATAACAACTCCAAAGGAATGGAGAGAAACAGGTGCTCCACACCCAGAAACAGCGATGTGTTCCTCAGACCCCAGGCGCCCGGGCTGGTGGCCGATCTGCTGAGTGAGCTGCACCTGTCAGACAGCCAGAAACTCAAGCAGCAGCTGCTGCAGGTGAGAAACCTCTTCACATCCTACATGAGGTGTTTTTATATAAAAGGTGCATTCTCCAATGACTTTCAAAGAATAGTTTGTGTTTTACTTACGGACTTTGTTTTGCATACCCTGACATTCAAACTTAACTTTGCAAATTAGGTATCCGATGCATGTTTTACTTACTGGACAAAAGATCTGCTTTATACACTCAGCCGACCTGAAATATGTCAGTAGGCCCCGTGAAGCAGTGGTTTACAATAAATTTAGAACAACATTGTTGCTAGGCATGACACAGAACGGAGACTCTTAAAACCCCTTGGTTGTTCCAGACCCACTAACCTGTATGCATTTTGCGCATTTCGATCTCAAAGTACGCTGGTACGATTTGTCACTCTAAACCATGCAAAAATCTAGTGACGTCAGAGTTCAATCAATCAGAGTTTTGTTTTGTTTGTTTATTTGTTTTGCATTTAAATAATTTCTGCATTTTATTTCTCTCCTAGTAGTCTATAGTTTCAGTTCAAAACAGCTTGCACTCGCCCTGTCAGATGCTCTGACAGAAAGGCTGCGTGTGAGGCTGACAGAGAGGCATTGTGTAATGTGTTTGAGATTCGCTGTTTTCCTTGATGCATAACATTGTTTTTCATTTAGATTTTTATATATTCTCTGCTGAACTCCACAGACTTCGTTTAAAAAAGCGCCACCATGTGCACCATGAACACCAAACAGACAGAGCTCAATTAAATGGGAGCACAATAGCTGACTAAAATATATATTTTGCTGAAATATTAGTAGTTGCACTATAAATGTGACATGTTGAATTTTAAACCTACAAGGAAGTGTATTTGTATGATAGCACTAGCTGTGAAGTTAAATGGTATAATCAAAATAGCCTTTTTACTCAATTAGACTGTGCTTTTTATTATTTTCAATTTTAGTTTAGTTCTACTTTGGAAATAATTATTTGTGCTTTTAGATTTTAGATGTTACACTTCGAATGTAATGTGATTTATAAACCTTTTTTTGCACATAATATATCCCTACATGCTTACATTCACTTTTTTTTTATAAAACAGTTACTATGTATACCTAGCAAGGTATCATGAAAACTATATACCATATTCTTGAGGATGTGTATAAATCAGGGGAGCTTGGTTGATGTCCATCTCTTCAGATCTCTAACCTCAGACCAAAGATTGAAACCCTATTATGAAATGCCTGTAAAATGGTCTTGTGGGGTTTATAATTTTTAATTCAGGAAACCATCATCTGACAGATGAATACTACTTCCTGTTTCATACCACTTCCTGTTCAGGATGTATTGTTCTTCACCCACTGAAATAATCCAGTTTTCTTTTTTCTTTTTAAAATTTATAACTGATTTTCATGTATGTATTTATTTATTATTATATTTATTTTATTTATGTTTTTGACATTTCTGACATTGTTCTATAGAAAGGTTAGGAGAGAGAGGAGAGTGCTGTGTCTTACTCAAACCTATAAAAATTAAGAATATGAAGTTTCAAGCCTTTTATTTAACATGAATTAGTCTAAAGTGGTCCCTCTTTGAGAGCCTTCACTTCTAGTCTCTTTAGTAAGTTTCTCTTGAGAGTTGGTTTATCCAAAAGGTTTGGATTGAGTTAATCAGAATAAATCATGTCATATGGGTTTGTGTACTCATATCCTGGCAAGGTCTCATGAAAACTATATACCATATTCACGAGGATGTGTATAAATCGATGAGTAGACAGTTTCATATTGGTTAATGTCCATCTCTTCAGATCTCTAACCTCAGACCAAAGATTGAAACCCCATTATGTAAATGCCTGTAAAATGGTTTGGTAGGGTTTTCATTTTTAACTCATGAAACCTTTATCTGACAGATGAATACTACTTCCTGTTTCATACCACTTCCTGTTCAGGATGTGCTGTACTGTACAATCAATTCAGTTTCTAAGAAACAAGCATTTTTTCCCCCCACTCAAATAATCCAGTTTTCTTTTTAAAATGTATAATAATTATTTTCATTTATGTATTTATTTATTATTTTATTTATGTTGTTGACCTTTCTGATGTTGTTCTATTAGGCAGGAGAGAGGAGAGAGGGAATAGGGTTTTCCTTAAAGTGATTTTCATAATTTATGACACTCTTACTCAAACCTATAAAAATTGTGAATTAAATTTCAAGCCTTTTATTTAACATAAAGTAGTCTAAAGTGGCCCCTCTTTGAGAAATTTTAGTTTCTTTAGTAAGTTTCTCTCCAGAAATGTTTTCTATCCAAAGAGCTTGGATTGAGTTAATCAGAATAAATCTTGTCATATGTGTTTGTGTACTCCTGTCCAGGTGGAGAGAGAGAAAGCCACACTGAGCAGCACTGTGCATGATCTCCAGCAGCAGTTAACCCAGTCTAAAGAAGCTCTCAGTGAGCAACAGCTGAAGATGGATCAGCTGACCCAGCGTTTGGAGACCCTTCAGAGTATGGCCTTGAAAAGTCCAGCTGAACGAGAGAATGGAATGAGCCCGCCTCCCAGGCCTCTTCAGAACCAAGACGCTGAAAACGGCATCAGCTACTATGAAGTGGATGCAAAAAGCACAGAGGTGTTAGAGTGGCGTATGCAAGCGGCAAATGAGGAGCTTGTGCGTCTGCACGAGGAGCTGAAAGATGCTGGCGAACGCTCCAAAGCTCTGGAGGAGCGCTACAAGCAGGAGAAAGAGCGCTGGAGGGGTGAGGCACAGGAACTCGCTGATAAAATCCGACAGTGTATCACTGCAAGCCGACAGGACCAGGAGCGAATAGGACAGTTGGAACGAGAGATTGGTGCCACGCGGCAGGTCGCCACTGACTCTGAAGGCCACCTCAGTGCTGCACAGGAGGAGCTTCTGGCCTTCTCTGAGGAGCTGGCCAACCTTTACCATCATGTGTGTGTTTGTAACAACCTCACACCCAGCCGCGTTACACTGGATTACTACCGCGAGGGAGCACAAGCCGGGAGAACGCACAACCATTCACAGACACACAACTCTCGAGGATCCCTCCGCAGACACAGACGCTCGGGTGAAGTGCTGGACCTGGGCAGCAGAGCGAGTGGAGACACATCACCCGGCTGCGGGAGTTGTCCAGGGTCTCCTACACTAGACTTCAGGGACCCAAACAATGTGCGCAGTCTGGTAGCTATCATACGCTGCCAGATTAAACATCTACAGGTATGTCTGAGACAGTCACTTTCCCATTTCACTTTAATAGCTGCACTTTTGCTTTTAGTCAACTCGAGAAAACAATACAATGTTATCTAAGGTTTAGCTTTATAGGCATTTTTGACAGATTTTCATGGTTTATTCTATGGTCATGTTTATTTTTATTTGTGTGCCATTAATTTTATATTGTGTTGTAATACACTCTTTCTAGCCGTCACTGTTTAATTTTGCTATATGTATATTTGTGTACTCTTCAGGTGGCGGTGGACCTGTGCAGGCAGCGAAACCTGTTGTCTTCTCCAGCAGCAGGAGAGAGCAGTGACTCCGACCGGGACACAGAGGCACTGATTGAGGAAGTGTTGAAGCTCAAGTCCCTCCTGAGCACCAAGAGAGAGCAGATAGCCACCCTCAGAACTGTCCTGAAGGCCAATAAACAGGTACAGGTGGAAGATGTGTAATGCATACTAAATATTAAGAAAGTACTTAAATGAAGTTTTATATTTAAGCCCTGCTTTTTTTCCTATCAATATAGTAGCCAGTTGTGATGGTTAACTGCTTCATTTGCATGCAGTTTAAAGCAGCAGACAATATTGGAAATATTTAAACAGAAAATGTAGATAAGTATTGACGAGAACGTCAGTAGGTTTCAGAGCAGATACAAAAGTGACTAACACTTCTGTTTAATATTCAAGCAAGAGTCATTAATGAACATTGAAATAGCCGAATATCAGTTTATCACTGTTTTTTGCGTATTGATTGAGTAGTTGTGTGAAATGTGCGGCGTTTACTCTCTGCTGTTCAGAGAATATTCGTGAGCACATGGTTTCCTTTCACGTTAATCAGATCATATGACTGCTTTACTCAGACAGCCGAGCTGGCTTTAACCAACCTGAAGACGAAGTACGAGACTGAGAAGAGTATGGTGAACGAGACGATGAAGAAGCTGAGAAATGAACTGAAGGCCCTGAAGGAGGATGCAGCTACCTTCTCCTCGCTTCGGGTCATGTTCGCCAGCAGGTATGATGGGATTACACACGCGTCGATGTTTTGCTCACGAGCCGTAGGAGTTTCTCAGGTCATTGTTCGTACATGACATTGAGTGATTACAGGGGCTTTAAGGTTAAACTGGTTGTTTGTAAACTGGTTTGATTTATGGACGGAGTGCAGTTAGGTTCATGGGAGAAGTTGATTCTCCCAGTTCCAGCTTTCCCTTATCAATTGAGGAAAAACATTAAGTTTTAGTTGTAATGGTTGCCGACGGGATGTCTTGGGTAATTCATAAATTATTAGCTGACATGATATAAGGATTTATGGAGACATTTTAGTCATAGAACAACCTGCACTGGTAAAAGACATGCAGACAGTGTTTGTTTACATTTGTAGAAAGATATCTGAGAGGTATCTTTCATCTTCGGATCGAGAGTCATGACTGAGAGCAAGCTAATAAGATTATAATGTCAAGTCCCGGTCTCTCACGAGCTCGGCTCACATGCTGATTAACGTGCAGCTCTCTGATCCCGTGTGCAGATGAGAGCAGCTCAAGTCATAGATCAAGTGTCAAGAGAACTGCAGGAGTGGAGGCGAGGAGGATAAGGGTCTCAGTCAAGGAGCCGTAAAGGGAAAAATCTAGACCTCTTTAGAATAAAAAAAAGCATATAACTTTTTAAACCACTTACCAATTGATTTTATAATTATTTAAAGATTTTAGGAAATATTAAAACAGACAAAAAGTTTATAGCTGCTATTTTGATGAGGATTTTATTCATTATCTTTAAATAAAGTGAACTATCTGTGAAAACTTTGGAGTCAGTAAGAGTTTTTTCAAGTTTTTTGAAATAAGTCTCTTATGCTCACCAAGGCTGCATTTATTTGATCAAAAACAGTGTAAAACCAGTATTATTATTTCAATTTAAATGAATTTTCTGTTTCATTTATTGTCAAATGTAGTTTGTTCCTGTTATATCAAAGCTGTATTTTCAGCATCATTACTCCAGTCTTCTTTGTCACATGATGCTTCAGAAATCATTCTGATTTACTGCTCAAAAACATTTCTTATTATTATCAATGTTGAAAACCTGAAAACGGTGATAGCATATTTCAAAGATCTTTGATACAAGCACATCATTTATTTGTAGCATTGTAAATGTCTTCACTTGTCATTTATTACTAAAAAATCTTACTGACCCCAAACAGTTTTGAATGGCAGTGTAAATATAGTTGTCAGTCATTTTAAAAAGACCACTGGTTACTACAGTAGGTAGTTGGTTACTGGCCAAAGTCAAAGGAGCCCACTGCTACTGTAAATCTTTTCATTTTCAATGGGATTGATTTTTAATGGTTTAATTTTGATGCATCTACTTTTTCACCACCAGTCTAAAATAACATATTATATGTAAGTAATATATTCAATATATTTATCTCAGTTTATCTGTCATTTCTGTAACAGTCAGTGCCTAAAAAGTTACATACTAAACACTTAACCAAAGTACGATCAATAGTGGCAGTAGTAATAGTTATGATAACTTTAGCAAGTAATACTAGTTATCAAGGTTGTTAACTGTGTATTGATTTTGTTGTTATATTTTTTTTATCATTTTTTTTTTTTTTTTTTTTGTTCAGACACAAAAGGGTTTGCGGTCCGGTGTGTGTGTGTGTGTGTGTGTGTTTAGCTCTCTTAGCACACATTCTTGCATCAGTTTCTAATAAAAACTAAAAGATAATTTTATAAGGGATGTTTATGCAAAAAGTTATCCCTTTTATTCTTCGGTTATTTCATGTTAAATGTATCTCCATTCCTGTTTCCTGTATCCTTACCATGTTCTCAGATGTGACCAGTACGTTACTCAGTTAGATGAGATGCAGAGACAGCTCGCCGCCGCGGAGGATGAGAAAAAGACGCTCAACTCTCTCCTCCGCATGGCCATTCAGCAGAAGCTGGCCCTGACCCAGCGGCTGGAGGACCTGGAGGGCCCTCTGTCCCCGCTCCGTAACGGTGGCAGCCCACGCCACTCCCGAAACAAACATCTGACCAAATCAGGCCGAGCCCCGCGGAGCCCCATGAGGAGCAGTCCACGCTCCAGTCCAGTGCTAGTGCCTTCCGGCCCGCAGAACATCAGCAGCCACATGAGGGCGCTCTCACGCAGCCTTCACTGCAGCCCCGTAAGAGCACCCTCCTCTTCTTCCTCATCCTCCTCTTTTTCTGCCTCAAACCAACCCGAGTCCTCTACGTCCACGCAGAGTTTAACATCTACTGGTCTTGTGCGCAGTAACGCGTTTATTAAAACACGTCGCACATCTGTTCCTGTGAGCAAAGGTAGTTCACGTTCAGTCGAAGCACTTGACCCCCAATTAGCTAGAACTGGCGAGTCAGAGAAAAGACAGAAAGTAACAATGAAGGAAAATAATTTAAAACCTTCCAAGAAGTCTAATGTAGAAGGTGGATTTCTCAAAAAGCGGTCTAACATCTCTAAATCTCGATCTGATGAGGGAACTTCCTTCAGTGGTTTGGCATGTTCAAATACAGTGTCTATGATGCAATCGAAACTTTTTCCTCAGGCAATATCAGGTGTGGCATCTTCTAGTGATCAAACCACTCACTGTTCATCAGATACACTCCAGAAACAAAAGCATCAGAAAACAGCAAAGAGGCGCTGATGCAGCAGAAAGATCTCACACTTGCACCCTTCAGACCAAGTTTAGAGCCACCTCACTTATCAGTTGTTGGTTGCTGACACATCGCATGAATTACAAAATTTCACAACAAACTCTGATAAAGCGATTAAAAAATACAGGGGGAAATCAGATGTTTCTGATCACTTGGTTGAGCGTTTCATCAAGGCACACATTAACAGTGTAATAAAACATGCAAGTTCTCTGCATCTTTTCTTTTTAATACATCATATTACATTTGGGTTTCATCATCTGGTTTTGTAAAAACGGCAATATTGTGAAATGTTTTTAAAATTACAAATAACTACTTTTTATTATTATGTATGTTAAAATGTAATTTATTCCTTTGATGGTAAATCTGAATTACTCTTCAGTATCGTGATTTTTCAGAAGTAAAAACTGGTTGATAGATTGCATATTTAAAAATTATTGTTGATAACTAGTTAATTATTTTAATTATATGGCTGATCAGCTGATAATTGGCAATACTAACATTTTATCTAACTGGATAATAAATATAATATTAAAACTAAAAATCTGATTTTAAATGCTGCAAGTGAATTAAAACTCAAAATCTCAACATTATGCTGTAAAATGTGAAAAATGGTTATTAATTTTGAGAGTTTGTATAAATTACCAGTGTTTCTAAACTTTAAATTAGTGTTAGATGATGGCCAAGGAAAGAAATTGTGGAAATTAATTAAATTTGTAGTATCAACCAATATGGGTCAATTATAAAATCTGTAATATTGCTGATAAATGATTTAGTACTATTACATTAAGCAAAAAAAAAAAAGTACTAGTGGAAATTGACTTAAAATGGAAGTTTGGCTGGTCCTGCGACTTATAGTCAGGTGCGACTTATTTATCAAAATTAATTTGAAATATACCAAGAGCAAACATTACCATCTCCAGCCGTGAGAGAACTCTTTATACTGCTCAGTGCTCCTGTAACCTCTCCCTAAAAAACATAGAGCGCCCTCTCGTGGCTGTAGATAGTGGTTCTTGGTTCTAAATAAATGCGACTTATAGTCCAGTGCGACTTATGTTTTTTTCCTCATCATGATGTATTTTTGGACTGATGAGACTTATACTCAGGTGCGACTTATAGTCCGAAAAATACGGTAATTTTTTTTGTGTAATTCTCTTCGGTCTCAGCTCAGCATTTGGCATTTATTTGGATGAACACTTTTGACTTACTGTGTCTCACTCTGTCTTTGCAGAGATGAAAACCTCTTGTGTCTCCCTCTGTGCTCCAGTACACATGGACCATGTTCATGCAGACCTGTCCCAGCATCCTCCTCCTCATCAGACCTCACCTCATTGGATCTCTGGTCATGTCTCTCGTGCCTCTCCTCTCACCCCTCACTCGCCTGTTTTTCCATATGGTTGTCTTCTGTTTGTTTGGATCAAGTCGTTTAGCTTCAAGAGACAGAAAGCTGAACACAGTCATGTCGTACCATCAGATTGTTTCTTATTCATGAACTCATGTACCAAACCAAAAACATTTGGAGATCAGTACTGTTTAGTCTGGCTGTGACTGACCTTTTCTTATACTGCACATAGAGAAACCATACCTTGTTTTGGTTTTAGCCATTAAAAACTGAAGTGTTAGCTGTCATGGAGGACATTCCTCTGGTTTAACTGATCAGTTGTGCAGTTCTACTTAGTCTAAGATAGTTCTACTAAGTCTAGAGAGTATGTTATTGGTTATTGACATATAACTTGGCATTTAAAGACTGCTACAGTAAGGTGGGAAAACTGCAACCATATAACCAGCAAGTAAGCAGCACAATTAACCATGCAGAGGTTCAAAGACATTTGCTGCTAATTAGCTCATGCAAAAAAATAGCCAGTTGATTCTGCCTACAACACAAATATGATTTATTTTTAATAGGACAGTAGCAAGCTGTTGTAATGGTTGTGTTCATGTCAAAGGGGAAACTGACTGGGAATTATTGTAATAGGATTTCAAATAGTGCCTTAATATTTTGATGTTTTGAGTGAAGATTTGTAGATAATTGGTTTAACATTTTGTTAATTGAATTGATGATTATGGTCTAGGTTGTTTTAAGACTAATTATGGACCGTTTGTGCATGTATGAACAGTACAGATAATATAACATTCCCCAATAGGCTTGTTTTGTTAAAAACGATATTTCACCGTTCTTGTCAGAACCGTGTTTATTTGTCAGATGTCATGTCAACACTTGCATCTTGTTTTCAATATTCCTCGTCATTTCCAACTTGAAAAAAGTGCTTCCTTTTTTATTTTTATTGTGATTTTTTTAAAGCTGATTTTCTTTCATATTGTATTGTTCAGCCCTACAGAATGGTAATTTCCACACAATATCAGGTATTGTCTTAAATGTGTGGTGAAAATAAAATAAAGTTTTCAATGTTCGTGTATTTATTGTCTTTTGTTTCTCATATTGAGGATGATTTGACATGTCAAACAGTTATATCTTGTTTTCATTCTTAATTTCAAAATGGTTGAAATTCTCTCTGTGTGTGTGTGTGTGTGTATCCAGTGTTGGGCTAGTTACTCGAGGAATGTAATGTATTACTCATTACTAGTTACTCCTTTCAAAAGTAATGTTATTTATTACTTTTCTGGCAACAGTAATTAGTTGCACTTCTAGTTACATGACTTTTTCTTCATGTCCCACAGAAGCTGTCCTGTAACTGTATCTTCCACATGAAAGTCTTCTTGAATGTTACTAACAATATTTCTGCCTCATCTTTTGACCAAAGTCCACATCGGATCGCAGTCAGAAGATACCACAAACACTCAATACTGATTTATAGTTATACTATAGTAGAAGTGTTGTATTAATATCATTCATTGTCATGTGTAGCTTGAAGCTAATTGTAATTTCTCCATTACTCCTATATGGTTATATTCCATATGATTTTCAAATTATAACATTTACTATGACCCACACTGTATGTTGTGTTCATGTGCGTATAATCTAGCATTTAAAAGAAATACAGTTGTGTTTGGAGATTTAAGATACTTGTTTTTGAAATGTGATAATTGTGCTTGAAGTTTCATATGATTGAACTGTTACTCTTTTAATCTGGACACAGTCGCTGTTTGATTTCAGTGCTGTCATTTCATCACAATTCAAGAACCCAGAGTCATATTTCAGGTTTGAGGGTTTTGTGCCCTCTAGTGTGACATTCTGCACATCTCTGAGGGTCAGTCTTTGTCATTACATCCTGAAGTAAACCGATCCCTGAGCTCAGTATTTCGACTCTTTTGTTACAAGCTGACAAAGAGCCAGCTCTTCTGTGACTCTTCTCCTTTAGCGCAGATGAAAGGAAAGGGAATAAAGGAATGTATCAGTAATTTCCTCTTCAACATATAGTTCAACAGAGGTACTTATTAGCATTTTAGTACTTAAACACACACCTGTTATTTTTTTTAGTTAAGCTAATGCAAAATGCACAATTTGCAGGAAAAACAATATTTTATTTTATAAGCGAAAGCGTCCAATAAAGAGCATTGGTCATGAGATCTAACTTGCCTCCATTAAGAATAAAACCGCTTTTTTAGGCTACTGATATAACAGGAACCCTCACCTCCTTAAGGTACACAATTTTAAACATATCTGTAAAAATAGCCAACGATTCACGCGATGTATGCGTTAAATATTTGTATTGAAGAATTGTCCGCCTGTGTTATCCTTCATTGTGTTGGTCGCATGGACTGTATAAAAACAGTCACTTAGTGCCCCCTAGCGTCGAACAGGTGCACTTACAGCACCTCTCGCCCTGTCCTGTCCTCTCTCAGGTGTCCCGTGTGTCCTTTAGAGGTAAACAGAGAGCCTGCTCAGAGGGGACCTCGCTCATGGAGCGGTGACACACTTTCGGTGAGTCCACAACTGCGCCTTCGACAAATTTTATTACAGCTTTTCTGTTATATCACATTTGAAGCCGCAGTGTTTGTTTCAACATGAGTGTGATTTTCACAATAATGTTTCCACGTTCGTTACCCCTTAATAATGAGGTTTACAACATGTATAATCTGAAATCAACGTCTGAGAAAATTATTGATTGCATTTTGCTGTTTCATTTTGTTCTGATGCCTTTCTGTAGGTCGAAACTGTGATTATGATTATTTTAATGCTTTTAAATATAATATTGTTGCGTGTCCATTCCTATAAACAGATGTTTGTAATATATATATGTATTTTCAGTCAAAATTTCACATATATCTTCTTATCCACTTGCATGAAAATGTAATGCAGTCAGTTCTGATTGTGAAATGACAAATAAATCATTTGAGCGGACAGCGTTTGACGGGCTGATGAATTATAGATCTCCACTTTGGTGAAACTCTATCTGACCCATCTTGTTGCTCTCTGCTTTCGTTGACGACCCCACTGCACAGTTTCCCAGCATGCATCAGGAGCTTCGGCTGAGGGCTCTTCTTGATACCTCTGTGTGCAATGAGATCGGCCGCTGCACAAACACTCCCGACTAGACCGTCCGAACAAGAGCTCAAACATGCCTTATCCAACAGCCTCGCAGGACACAACCACGTCTCCAGCTCCAGCAGAGCAGCACAGTCCAGAGCGAAGACCACAGACACATCTGATCCTAGTTCTGTGCATCATCATGGCGATAGTCGAGGTGCGTTGGCCTGCTGTTTTTCACAGAGAGTGACATGACAACTGTGTCTTGTAGAATCTTGCAGAAATAACTCTTGTGTCTAAGAAAATGCAGATAAATGTGATATTGCCGAGGGCGCCTGGAATCTGAACAACCCGGTGAAAGCCTCGAGGAGCCATCAGGAGCTTCACAAAGAGCTGTTACTGGCCCACAAAAAGTAAGATCACCATAAAATGCTCCAAATCAGATACTGTCATGGAGCGTTTAACAAGTCGCTGAGCTTTTTTTTAAGTGGGTTGTTGAAATATTGATGATGCCTGGTTCTCTCTCTCTGCTCTTTTGTGTCAGGCGGTCATGTGTGGACACACAGGCTGCAATCGTACACCCGCTGGTGTTATCAGCAGCCAGCGTCAGACACTCTAATGATAGGCCTGCTGCAGTGAGACATCCAAAAAAACATGTCTCGGGAGATGCAAAACATCCATGAGAGAATGCAAAAGCATTGAGATATTATTCATCCTCCTGAAAAACAATGATTCTGATCTTTGAATGCTTTTGCATATTCTCACAAAACTTTGCATTGTGTAACATAGATTTTGTTCACCAAGAAACTTTGCATTGACAAATGTTTGTGTTCCCCCTAAAAATGAGTTAATGCAAAGTTTCTCAGGGAGTGCATTAGTTTTGTGAGGAGGCTCTATATTGTGTCACAATACATTTTGAAAATACAAAAAAAAAGCTTTAGCATTTCCCTCATTTATTAGATTTCCTCATTTTTAAATCATTGGATAAAAGTTTCTACTAAATAGATATATTTAAAGGTTAGATACTTTATCATCACTTGGTGTGCTGTACTGTATATTTTAAGATCAATATTGCTGTCAATTAATCTGATTTTACTAGGGACCGTTACTGGGGTTTGCTCCATCATGATTGTTTAATGGGAATGGACTAAAAAACATTCAGACAGCATTGGATTTTCAGTTTAACGTCATGTTTTTACTCCTTATGGATATTACAGTTCTATGACTACTTTTACATACAGTGTTGTTTATGTTAAGTAAAACTATCACCAAAAAAAAAACATTTTCATTAACGTTAAATATAAATATTAGATGAAATATCAAAACTAAAACTGAAATCAAAATAAATGAAAGCTAAATAGAAAATGCAAAAATAGACAAAAAAATGATAAAAGACAAAATGAATAACAAGGGAATAAAAACGGCTTAATAACAAATAATTCAAAATAATAATAAAAACTGTATATAATAGTACAATAACACTTAGTTTTCTATGTGCTGTCTGTGCTTGGGCCCTCGGGCGGGACAGGGGGCTGGTGGTGTGCTGTAAGCCGGAGCTTCAGATGGTCCTGGAGAGGAGGAAGAGAGAGCAGAGTCAGAGAGAGGAGGGAGAGCAGAGCAGGAGTCCTCTGGAGCAGGTGCTGCAGGAACGCCAGCACAAACACCAGGAGAAGATGGTCAGCAGCCTCCGCAAGTCTCTGTGTGTGTGTGTGTGGGCTGAAACTAATCAAATACAACTGCTGTGATGAACCAGAAGGAATTCAATGTTAAATCTGTAGTGTTAGTTACATGGAAATCATATGAGTTTAATTATTTGGGCATTGCTAACATTGCGTGTTTCTTACTTTATTTCTTGACAATGTTAACGATGGTTTCCAGCATAGCTACCACATCATTTCTACTGTGTTATCATGATAAATTAATATGCACAAACTGTGCATTCAAAGTCTTTAATGTCATTTTGTTTACCACACTGTAACAACTAACATGTAGGTGGAAATCTGTGTGTTGCATGGTTTGTTTTAAAGGTGAGATTTTCATTAGTTTTACTAGTCTTCTGTGTTTTGTGATCTGTCCTGTTGTTGGTCAGAAGGAGAAGGAAGAGGAGCAGAGGATGCACGAGGAGGTGCAGCTCTTGGAGTTTGTCCGAGTGAGACAGAACCTGAGGAAAGTCCACACAGCTCTACAGAAGAACCTTCACTCCTGAATCTGACCACTAAACACATGCTTCATTTGCAAATAAAGTACACAGTGTTTCATTATATTCCTTATTATCTTGTTAATGAACATTTTTCACAGTCTGTTAGTTCATTACACTTTTCATTTGTGCTCTGCAATAATGAAATAATGTTCAAATAACTCAAATAACATTATTATTATTATCAGTAGTACAATCATTGGTTGTTCCTAGTACTGTATAACCATATGAAATCGTCTGAAATATTTCTGTCATTTTGTTGAGAGTGGCCTGTACAAATCAATAGTAATACGCAAGGTCATTAAATAAATAACACAATTCTACCATGGTACATGTTAATGATAATTTAATAGTAGTAAATAATAACGAGGTAAAGAATTACCGTGGTAAAATTTTGTAAAAGGTGTTAAAAGTATTCATAAATGTCAGTATTGTAGGTTTTATCCTATTGTAAAATATAAAATCAGATTTAATTATTTATTGAATTAAATAAACATGATTTTGATTGATAAAACAATCTGATGTCACTCTACCTGTATTTACAATAAAACGATTGTGAAAAGACGCTCTGTTTGCGCAGATTTCAATCTGTAGCAGCGCTTGCGAAATTAATGCGTGCTGCGCAAGTGTAGCGCTGACACGAACCCACTAAACACACCCTCGCCTGTTCTCCTGCGCTGTGATTGGATGAGCAGGGACAAGCGGAATAAACAGGAGCAGCTGTCTGGATGCTGGTCATATGATGCGCCGTTTTCACTGTCTCTGCAGAAATTGAGGATTTAACAGCGCCTTTATTTTCACTGTCACTAAAAAAGACGATCGATTTAAAAACAATCAAGTATAGAAGGGTTGTTTTATTCATCTGGAAAAACAGGTGAGTGATTATGAAGTATGAAGTTATTTTTGATTCAAAACAACTGAACACCTGTGGCAGTGTGATTTGTAGTTGTAAAGAAAAGCCACACATGTGTATCAGTAAATTTGAAGTCACAGAGAGAAATGTTTTAAGAGTTGCAAACCTGTATACTTTTTTTCTCTCCCACAAACACAACACAACAGTTACACCTTCTCAAATTCTTCATTGCAGGTGCACAAATCATATTCTACAAATCACACATTTAGAAACTCGTACGCTCACATTTTTGAAACAATTGCTGCAGTGAATGTGGTGCAAAATGCATTTACACACCTGCATCAAGAAATGTGAAGTCGTGGAGAAATGTTGAACATCCGCAAATCAGTACGTGAATTCATCAAATGAGAGTTGCACACTTGTAGAATATTTTCTCAGAAATGTCTTGTATATTTTTCTAAAACAGACACAAAGTACATAACTACATCTGCTTGAATCTGCTGCGATGAATCTCAAACACTGTTTTTCGCTTTCAAGCAACAAGTTTCACGCTCTCCCTTTTGCACCGAGATATTTGGTTCAAAAGTGATTTGTGCATCTGTAGAGGTAGTGGGCGGGACTGTTTAGAGATTAGAGAATTTCAGCCAATCAGAAGAGCTACTTTGGCTCGTTCTGAGTAGGTGGAGGCTTGGGAATCGTAGTCGGTAGATATACGCCCCAAGCAGTTTTACGCCCCTGTTGTTCCACATGCGTCCAGTAGGGGGAGGCTGCAGACCTATGACCTACTGTAAAATGTATTATTTATATTTATTTATAAACTGTTTATATATAAAGGAGACTGACTGATATATGATGTTGTGAATTTATATTAAGTTATATTCAGATATTAACCATATTCAGGCCATTAGACAAACAGTACTGTGTAAACATATGGATGGATGGCATGGATATTTTTAAAAAGGAATTGAAGACTTATTTATTTAATCAAGCCTTTGGCGTTTGATTAGGTCTGAGAACTGTGAGTGATTTGTGGTTTGATTTTCTTGTGTCTTGTTTTTAATGTAACTTATTGTTGGTATGTATTTTAGTGATCAGCCTACTTATGGACAGCACTTTGGTCCATTCTAATGGTTTTGAAAGTGCTTTATAAATAAAAGTTGAGTTGAGTTGGATCTTAAATGAAATATTTGCTGTACAATTCACAATTGCTCGTCATACAGCAACAAAACATGTCCTACATAGCATTTTATGAAGACAAACACAATTTAACCCTTTTCTAAAGTTCCAAGGGTCATTTAAAAGAAAGAGACAATATTGTTGTTAAAAAAAATAAATATTTATTAACACCATGACTTGGTTATTTCTTAACAGCATGACTCCTGTAGATGACTCTCCAATGGCTTGCCACTCTTCTTTAATTGTTTCTTTATCCTGCTGTCAAAGTGATACCACTCACTGATAAAAATAAATAAAAAGCAAAAGTTGCATAGTGGTATAAGCAATGGTTATTTATATATTATGGCAGGATGTCATGTTTCAACATTTTGTCCTTTATATGATCCTTACAGTACCTTGCGTCAATGACAGGTCCTCGCAGTAATTTCTCCTCAGCCTCCAAGATGGACACGTTTCACAACAGCAAGAGCACAGATGATGGACTACCAGAGAAAGATTTATCAGAGCCCAAATAAGCCAAGCATCATTTAGCATTTTTATTTTTTTACAACAAAATCAAAACTGCCTTTTCTATATTAAGCACAAAACTATTATTTTATAGCAATGGTCTAACATTATGGATAAACTATTTGACATGAAAAACAATGTGAATATGACACCATGAGTCTATGCTCAGCAATAAGCCAAAGTAGCTCTTCTGATTGGCTGAAATTCTCTAATCTCTAAACAGTCCCGCCCACTACCTCTACAGATGCACAAATCACTTTTGAACCAAATATCTCGGTGCAAAAGGGAGAGCGCGAAACTTGTCGCTTGAAAGCGAAAAACAGTGTTTGAGATTCATCGCAGCAGATTCAAGCAGATGTAATTATGTACTTTGTGTCTGTTTTAGAAAAATATACAAGACATTTCTGAGAAAATATTCTACAAGTGTGCAACTCTCATTTGATGAATTCACGTACTGATTTGCGGATGTTCAACATTTCTCCACGACTTCACATTTCTTGATGCAGGTGTGTAAATGCGTTTTCAAAAATGTGAGCGTACGAGTTTCTAAAGGTGTGATTTGTAGAATATGATTTGTGCACCTGCAATGAAGAATTTGAGAAGGTGTAACTGTTGTGTTGTGTTTGTGGGAGAGAAAAAAAAATATACAGGTTTGCAACTCTTAAAACATTTCTCTCTGTGACTTCAAATTTACTGATACACGTGTGGCTTTTCTTTACAACTACAAATCGCACTGCCACAGGTGTTCAGTTGTTTTGAATCAAAAATAACTTCATAATGAAGTCCTTTACAAGCAGTGAAATGCCGAGGGAACGCAAGTTTTGACATGACATTGTGTTTCTCTTTAAGTTGGCACGCAATGTGTAGAGTTAACAGTAATATCTTCATCAGCTATCAGAGCTTAAACAAAACAGTTCCACAAATTAAACTTTTGTTGAGAGACAGCAAACACTTCGGTTGCCAACTCTCACGCATCTGGCGTGACACTCACGCTATTCAGCGTCAATCTCACGCTGAAGTCCTGTCACGCCAGATGCGTGAGAGTTGGCAACCCTGCTACCGTCACATTTAACTTACTTCTAAAAGCTACAAGTTAGTTCGTCTAGCAGATAATGTTAATGATGCACTAACCAAAGCTTGTGTTTAGTACATGACCTGAACGACTGACAGTGGCTGCTATTTTTCTTTACTTCTATTTATTTCATTATGGAATTGAGTTTACATTTTTAAGGCATAGAAATGCACGCAAGCTTTTTAATATTGTCTGTTTAACGTTTACATACAAAGTATTTTTGTAAGATAAAGTTATAATTTAGTCTAAATAGTAAAGCTGCTGTAAGCAGTTTTTTTGTCAGTAAAGGCATCTGATGGAATTGAAAATTAATAATAAAAAATAAAAATAGCTTTAATGTTTTGATTTGTTCTGTTGTAGTTTTCTAATTGGTTAAGATGCTCATACATAAAAAGCTTATCAAAAACACATTGCTTCATGTAAAGGTAAATGCTTATTTAGGAGAAATTTGTTATTGAGTTATTGATTATGCAAACGTTTCAGGTGTATGATACACATCTGACAGAAGAGAAATAAAGCTAGTATATGGATAGTAAACTCTGATTCATTGACAAAGATCAAGGGTCAGTTGTTTACATCACTACTGCAATGACATATTCAAACGTTATTAGTCCTTCTATAAAACAGCCATCATACATGACCCTAAAGCCTCACTTTTATTTTAAGGAACAAAGACTGCAGCGTTGCTGGGACAGTATCGAGAGAGGATCCGGACTGAACCGGACAGAGTCGTGGATTTCTGGCTGAAATATTCCCATGATGAAGAACACAGGTGAAATTATTCATATTTTAATTGATGGGGTTAACAGTATTTCACTATATTTATTTAAAGAGCCACACAGATGGGAAATCAAAAATTACCTGTATCAAGTGTATGATGTAGCTGTCCATCTGTGTAAACAATGTGCAAAGTAATTAAACCAAAAAGTACACGATTTATAAAGTTATTGGCTTCTAAAGTAAGGAGTCGACTCTGAATCGCTGAAACGAGTCGTTATAGATTTCAAATCTTTTGCCCATCTCTATGTACGTCACTAGGAGCACTTTGTATAATAATCTCCACCTACCGTCCTGGGAGAAACGAACTCTGACCTTTTTGGAAACTCTGACATTTTAGAAAATGTCACACTGAATGGAGAGGAGCTTCCTGGCTGTCAAGAGCATTTAAACCCTGGTAAATGATCATTTCAGAATACAACAGGATCAGTGACGACTTGATTACAATATGAATAAAGCATCCTCAGGAATGGTTTGTTAGCTTGTTTATCTCTGTCTGATAAATCCAACCTCACTGGCACTTTCCTCAGAAATCCAGCGTCTGTTACTCTCAGTGGCGTCTCTCTAGGTCACGCTCTGGAGGCTGTCTGCTGGTTCCTGCTGCAGTACGTGCTGAAAAAAAAGAAAACTTGCAGCTGCAGAAGACAGCAGTGGATAAGTTCATGAAGATCCCGTTCCACACCGGATGGTACAAACAACATGGTGGCCTTTTCTACTTCCTGGATGTAGACAGTCATTGTCCGACTCAGGTCAGATTAGATCTGTGATTCAGTGTGAGAGCAGGGTCTGTGTCATGTTTTAATGTATGTCTTTTGTTGTGTGTGTGTGTGTGTAGTTAAGAGTGGAGTATGAAGTTGTGGTGGCCTCACTGAAGCTCGTGAGGCCAAACTTCCTGATGGCCTACAGTCACAGAGGAGAGCCTCAGCTGCTGGACCGCTTCAAGCTGATCTATGACCACACCTTCAGCCATGATTTCATCTGGAGTAATCACAGTGAGTTCAGATCCTTCATCTTTTTCATTCTTTGCTCAAGTTTTCTGACGAGGAACATGGCAAGTGGTTTGGATATTAATGTCAAATGAGCCTTTAGAAATGATTCTAATATGCTGATTTGCTGCTTATTACTAATGCTGAAAACAGATATGCATAAATGCAACTCCTTATATTTGATCAATTGAATGCATCACTGCTTAAAGTTTTAATTTGAAAGTTGATGTATTTGATCAGACACGTTCACTCTAATGTTTGTCCAGGGTTCTTCCATGTTCCTCGATGTCTCTACATGTGTGAGAAGCTTCTGGACGGTCTTCTTGAAAGGCAGGATTCTTGAACTTGCACAAACAGTTTGCACTCCAAGACCAAGATGTGACAAAGTGAAACAGATGCTCCTGTAACTGATCAGTTTGCACAAAATGCAATCGTTATACATTTTTAATCACACAGTTTTCACTATTCTAATTAGACCCTAATTTCAGTATCACGCTCACACTTATATTCATTTTTTTTTTTTAAGTCATTTGTTTATCATTTAAAATGAAAAAGGGACTACATAGATTGTCTTTTTGTTTTTTTTAGATTTAAATATTTCTAGCCATGTACTATGTTTGATAGCTGATTTGTCTTGGAAACCTTTTATTTCCAAGACAATATATTTTTTTACTTTACTATGACACTTTTTCCTTTAGTTGATTGTTTTTGTAGATCTCACCGTGTGAATGAGTGTCCTACCCAAACACAGGCACACTGTTAACAGGACTTCTGAAATTCCTAAACACCCTTCTTAAAAAAACACTTCAGATAAACTGAGTTTATAATAACTGGCTAAATAATGAAACGGATTCCTAAAACAAGTCTAAACTTTTATTTTCTAACAAGAGTGAAAAGAAACAAAGGCAACATTGAAATGAAAACGTTTATACACAAACTCACGACCAATGCGTGTCTGGAATAGCAATACCAATAATAATAATAATAGAATAATAATAGAATTATTAGAACCCCAGCATCAAAAGATGGAGATAAAGGGCGTTAAAGAGATTTTGTACAGTTCTGTGAAGAGGACGAAGGGTAGAGAGCAGGTCGCTTTAAAGAGAGGACAGAATCACTGAAAGGAAATGACAATGAAGACAGCAAAACTCAGAGGAAGTGGAAAAGAGAGAAAGGACTATGCATCTTAGGAAAGTAGCACCAGAACATAAATGCCTTTGATTTTCCATCACACTTTCAAAATATTATACTAGTTTATTCACAATGTTGAATCTCCCTGACAAAATGTCAGATTCGGTACAAAAAGAATACGGGTTTCCTTATGGCAGCGATGCCAGTCTCCTGCTAAACGCCCCTTCTGCCTGTCATCAAGTGTGTCTGTGTGAATACCTGGACGAGTCGCATAATGCAGCAGACCACATTTGTGTTAAGAACAGTTTGGTACATCTACATTGTGGAGACAGACAGTTAAACCACAGGGCAGAGCCAGAGATCTGCAGCCTGCGCCAGTGCACCGTTCAGGACCAGGGGTGAGAACAGAGGCAAAGGGGAAGAAAAAGTGCAGTGGTTAGTAGGGGCGGAGCATCCACTTGATGGGTTGAAAAAAAAAATGATTGTGAGCTTATTATGTGAGGAAACGAGCCTGAGGCCTGCGTTTTCTGTCTCTGTGTTTCTCCTATCATTCACATCATCTGCACCTCCACAGCTTCAGGAAATCATCAAAATATCTGCAAGAGAACAACAAGTGTGTTTGTTTCTGATCATAGGCATTTGATGGTTAAAAATAAAATGTGTTTTGAGACCAGTGTGTACCTGTGTGTGGATCTGAAGATTTGGTCTTCTTGCATTCAGAAGCCTCTGTGGATTTAGCCTCGCTTTCTGTTTTCTGGCTCTTTCTCTTCCTCCTGGAGTCCTTTGACTTGCTGCCATGACCTGAGCTTCTCTGCTCCTGCAGCTCAATCTGAAACACACCAAATGAGCCAAGCCCGATTATGAGTCCAAATGGGCTGAATTAAGACTTTCACAATATTACATATTCTACTTATGTATAAATTAGGGAGTACCAAAACTGATTTTCACAGTAGAAGTCTGATAGTCTGGCTCTCACCTGTATGAGCGTGTGCAGGGCCTCACGGGGCGGCTGCGACGCCGCCTGTAGGATCCGGTGAATGCTGTGTGTCTGGTCCAGCGTGACCTCAAGCAGGTCCACTTCTAGCTGAAGCTCCTCCAGCTGTGCTCTGGTGGATGTGGTCAGCTCGATCACCGGCCCTTTAAGACACGGCACTAGAGACAGCAGAGACTCCACCCCTGACGAGAGACAGCAGCCAATAGGTTAAAATGATTAAAAACAGCTTGATTACTCGTATCAGGGAGGTTTGGGAATGACTGAAGCAACTAACCTGTAATGTCATTAATGCCTGAATTCTTAGCGACTCCATTCTGACAGCCAGACTGGACAAGAAGAAAAGTATGTTTTTATAAAATGCCTAAAATTTAAAAGATGCCTAGATTTTTACATTTGCTCGATTTCATAAATGTTATAATTGGACTTGCTCACCTGTGAACCATTAGCAACCTTCTCTTCACTCTTTTTTGGCGAGTTCACATCCTCTGTCAGATCAATAACACCATCTTCGGTTTCCTCCGAGTCAGACAACACAATTACAGTATCCCCGTTCCATGTGTTCTTCTCCTCTGGCTCTTCTTCTTTTATACTGCTCATGTCCTCCTCCACTTGTTGGAGTCTCTCTAGCGCCCTCTGTACTTCTGGAGTGTCCAGTGCCTGTTTGGCTCGACCCTGCCAGTTAATGGCTCTCTCTGTAAGACACTGTAACGCCTCTCCCTCTGGCAGGCGTACAGGTAACTTCTGTAGCGCCACCAGCAGTGCAAGAATGGTTTCCAGCCGAGGCCGCCGGGACCGTTGGCACCGCGGACAGAGGAAACGTGTGTTCCAGTCCCACCAGCAGAGGGGCTTTGTAAGATTTGCTTCCGGGGAGCACAGCAGTGATGGGAAGGGCACACAACCTCCGTGGAACCAGTCTTTGCACAGATGGCATCGGTGAAGCAAGGGGCGGGGCGGGTCATTGCACACACACACTGAATGGCTAGAGGTGAGAGAAGGGGCGGAGCCACCATTCTGCAGCAAGGTGCTGTCCGAGTTGTGTGGCACGTCTGTCTCCATAGAGTCACTCTGTGTCCTTTCTGTCTTGATGCCGTTCTGATAACCGTTTGTTCCTTTTTCCACACCGGGTTTAGTTAGATTCACCTGCTGGAGGCGGAGCAGAGCCTCTTTCTCCTGACGCTCCCCTTCTTTGAATGCCATCACCTGATATTAATGACATAAAAGTTGCATAAGTATCCAAAACCTGATCAACTTAGAATGAGGTTGAGAAAAGAATTTTTTTTTTATTTTCTAGGCTGTGTTCCAAAACATAGTTAGCGGCTTCAGCTTCCTAAAGCTGGTCCCACTCTAGTTTCCGATTTCCAATTAATTTTCATCATCAGCATATTGACACAGCTTACAGCTAAGCAGTTAAATGCTTCCTTTTAGACCAGTCTTTGCATCTGAAGCATACTCATGATGCCTTTAAAGGCTGCTGCTGCAGGCAGCTCACTAGGTTTTGGAATAGAATGTGTCCTACACTGATGTAGACAAACTAGCAGTCTGTTGCAGTATATTCACTCATTATGAGTAAACAGTAACTCACAATAGCTCCTGGGTCTCGGAGGTCCTGAGCAGTGAGGCCTAATACATTGACATCAGAATCTTCTTCTGTACCCAGTGAGCTCTCCTCCCTCTTCTTGCTCTTCTCAACACATGGGCACAACACCTACACAGAGGCGGAGGTGGAACACGGTCATGTAAATCTAAATAATGATTTCTGCTGAGGAACCTTGAATAACATTTCAGAGTCTAAAGTGTAGATGGGTCTCTTCACCTCCAGAAGACTGTGCTGACTGTTCTTCTTCAGGAAGGTTTTGCTGGCCTTCTCTCTCCAGGAGTGAGCGCTGGCCACCTGCAGTTCCAGCTGCTTCAGCTCCTCCATGTTCACCGGCAGGTCCCGCCCAATGGCCACCAAACCCTCCAGATCATCCAGACAGGGGTAGTGCTCACCATTCTTTTCCGCGAGAAATCAGAAACAATAAAGATATATTCACTAAGAATGGCCAAATCATACTTGTTGACCATTATACAGAACATCTATTCCAGTTTAATCAAAACTGGCTAAATTATTCTCACCTGGATTTCCTCCAGATCAGTAACCCAAGCGCGAGCTCTGCTCAAACAGGCCTGCAGGGACAGGATGTTCGGCAGCTGCACTGGTATTAGCTGAGCCTCGTTCACGATAGCCTCCAGCGTCGACAGATGGTGCTTCTGCCTGCTCGCAAGAAACAATTGTGAGCTGAAGATTGTGGCTGCATTGATGCACTGACAGTGACACTGCCCCTCATCTGAACCAGCTCACCTGTCCTCCAGACAGATCTGTGCCTTCTCCTCCCAGCGCTCGGCTATAGTCAGCAGCTCTTGCAGCTCAGCCATGGCAGTCTCCACCGATACGCTCTGTGGTACGTTACAGCCTGACTCCATCAGGTTCCTAAGCACAGCCAGAGTCACCTCGCTCCCCTCTGGCCCCAACGTCCGCCTGACCTCTCCCAGCCAACGACCCTGCTCCTGCAGCCCGCTCAGGAGCTCACATGCCGGGGCAACCACGGGCAGCGATGCTCCCTCCTCCAGCAGGGCCTGGATCTCTGCTGCTGTGGGTAGAGGAGAGTCCTGCTTCCACTCGCCCTTTGTGCTGTCAACCAGAGCTTGAGCACGTGCGTCAAACTCCTCTATCTTCTGCAATACCGCCTGCAAAAGAAGGGACAGTGATTGGACTTTTTCAAGCCACTGGCCAAATATTTTGTATACCATATTTTTTTTAGCCTATTTTCCCTCCTTCTTACCTGCACTTCCTCCAGCGGTTTTACAACACAGGGCAGGTTCTGCATGGTGTCCACCAGAGTCCTCAGCTCCTCCAGACTCATTCTCCTGCTCTGGCTGTTGCTGAGGAGCTCTGTGCTACTGCTTTCACACTTGTGTATGTCCACGAAGACTGTGTTGAGGCGCTGAAGCAGCTCATTATTTGGGAACTTCTTGTCAGCTGCCTCTCCTTTCAGAACCTCCAGATCTTTAATGTCTGAAGACAGAAGAAAACATGCAATTTGGGCTTGCTAACTTGTTAATGTTGTATTTAATGTATGTATTGTATTGTTCACAACAATATTAAAATGGCTAATAAGAACGGTTCACAAATGCAGAGTTTGTGATAGGTGCATTTACCTATTTTGTTTCCTTCTTCCTGCTCTAGTGCTTCCTTCACTCGGTTGGCCCAGGAGTCAAAAGACTCAGCGCGAACTTTCAGCCGATGCAACATGGCCAAGAGTTCATCCAGAGTATAGCGATACCTTTATAGAGAAGGGACCAAAAGCACATAAGACACTTCCGGCAGAGCACATCTGTATTAGAGATGTAACGATGCATGCAACAAAAATATGTGAAGATTCATGGTTGAGATGTTAACTGCATCGCGAAACAGCATGTAATCTGAGAAAGAATAAAAGGACACCTTTTCATTTTAATTTAACAAATCTCATTGTCAAAAAATAAAAATAAAAATCATGAGAAAATCGTATTGTGAAATCAGTATCGTGAATCGTATCGCATTGTGAGTTGAGTGAATCGTTACATCCCTGAACTGTAGCTAAGAAGATAATAAATTCAGATCCTACAAACAGGCACTGTGCTGGTTACCTGAGGTAGAGTTTTTCACTGGGGCAGGAGCAGAGGTCCTGGGCATGGTAGAGGCACACAAGACGCTCTTGGCAGTTCGAACACGCCAGGGCCGAGAGGAAACAGGTGGTCTTACATTTATCACATTGCCTTTCATCATCAGGCAGCAACTCAAAGGCTTCCCTTTCAGCTTCCTTTATTCCCTGAAAGATAACACCATGGTACAAAATAAAGCTATCAAAAAAAGTCCAGCAACTTGAGTTTCAAACAACAATTTTTATAATTAGTAAAGCATCCAAATTTCAATTAAACTTAGCTACACCTAACTAACAGCTAAATAACTTCCTAGCTGCAGAGCACAGATGGCATGATCACTGGTAGACTTATGTAGCACGCTCATATTCATTGTATTAAACTAGCTCTAGATGTTATTTATTTAGTCACTCAAGTATTGTCATTCTCCAATTCCAGATGTTTTTATTTTTTTCTTTCTGCAAGCACATCTTCTCTGCTCACCCTTTCCAGAAGGCCTTTGCGTAGTTTTCTCTCCTCCTGTACGATGATGAACATTTCCCTGTGCGTGGCTGCTGCCAGGTTCAGATCCAGCTTCTCTGGGCAGGCCGCCATCTTGCAGGTGAGTTCCTCGTGAGAGAACACACAGTAGCGCCTCAGCCGCCGGTAATGCTCAATACAAGAGCGCCCTGTGGGCAGCTAGCATGAAAAAACAGGAAGAGCAAAAGCCTCAGTAACTAACAACAGGATGACTATTTAAAGGGCAGTTTCTCAAAGATGTGGTTTATTCTGACCCACACTGCTTTGCATAATTAAGATTTAAATGAAGGTGCATGCATGTGTGCACGCTGTATTTATTTACCCAGTCTGCAGTGCAGAAGTTTACTGCTTCGGCGAAGTTGTATCCCTGATTGAATCCGCTGTGATAAGCTCGTGGAAAAGTGATGACAAACTCCCCAGCACACTGATTGGTCCGAACCACCTGTCAATCAAGAACTGAGATCAGCGTTTTGAAGGCCATTCACACAAAACATGAGGCAACAATATTCAGACAGAACATTTTTGTGTGTTCACATTTAGAAAAACAATACAATAACCAAACTTCAGGGGAAAAAAACAACCCCCCCCCCCCCAATAAACTGTAAAAATACCTATATATTCAGGGCACAGATCATATTTTTTATTTATTGTCAGGCCATCAGGAATCAGCCATAAAAGCCAAATTAACTTAATAAAAAAAGAGCTTTTATAGAATATCATAGGGTGTTTTTTTCAGACCTCATTTCACATTCTTAAAATAGCAGTGGATTAATGATGCAACCTGATTACCTTAAGTACGCTAATTATAATAGTGTGTGTGTGTGTTACAAACCGGCACTCCGTGAGTCATGAGTATATTTGGGTTCATGATGGTGACAAGCTGGTGGAGCAGGTCTGGCTGGAACTCGAACAGCTCAGGTGTGAGTTTCTTCATCACCTCCTCTAACTTCTCTGCAGCAGACGATGGCACACCATACCACGTTTTGGGCTCACCCCTAAAAAAGAGAGAAACCAAGACCAAAGTCTTTCATCGTTGTCCAAGATGCATCAGACTGCACTTACAGTACAAAAGCTTGTAGTAATCCCTATGCATTACCAGTGTAAATAGTTGATGGAGTAGCTCCAGTGGTCCTCTATGTGCCAACAGAAAGCAGAGAACACCATGCCCACATACAGCCATGGCACCTTCATGCCAGAGATATCGGCATTAATGTGACACAACACTGACTGCTCCAACACTGGCATAACGTTTAAATTCCAGCCGCTGCGGGCATATTCCTGCAACAAGAACAGGACGTTAATTTGCTCTTCTTAACCAAAACCATGAAAGAAAAAGAAAGAAAACTAACCTCTTCCTCATCTGACAAGTGTTTCTTGCCGTTGTTGACAGGAAAACCACTACCGAATTCTTTCGAGTGAATGTCTGCACCATATTCTACGGTTACATCTTCTTCAATACTACTAACCAGCCTCCAGAACTCTCTCTCGACCAGCTCTGTGGGAACCATCTAAGAAACAGATTCAGTGAAATGATTCAGATGTGTACAGTACGTCTGTGGGGTTGAAGACTGATTAAAGGAAGGAAACACACTCACGTGGACAGGCATGTTGAAGTAGTCGGCTTTAAAAGTGTCAGCCATCTCACCAAAGCTTTGTAATGTATACTCCCGTGTGGCCTGCTCGAAACCAAACGCCTCCGTTGGCTTTTTACACTCCTGCACAGATAACACACATATTTACGGTTGATTGCTAGATCAAGAAATAGAAGTCAGCATTTAGAAAGTATTAGAGTTTTATATATTACATATCCATTCAATTCAATCATTTTAAAAGCTTTAACTCCACAAACAGACATATTTGACCAAAATTCATTTAACTACTGAAATATCCTGTATATCACAATAGAATAATGCTAGAGTTATTTGGAGGTGGTCTCTCACCTCTGCTACACATTTGGGACAGCGCCAGTTGCCCTTGGGTGGATCTGAGAGCGGAGGTATCAGACAGAACGTGTGATAATTATCATCACACCCATCACACAGCATCAGCTTCTCATCCTCGTCCCCGCGTCCACACATCCGGCACACAAACGAGTCCACCTGACAGAGATTTCAGTTATTGCATGCAAAACCTCACATGCTTTGGTCTGAAGCTGGCAAAATTGTTAGTATGTTGGTTTATATTAAAATAACATCAGTCAGAGTGGAAATGGTCTAAATGATCAATCCATATAAATCCAATTCGAGTTTAGATTTCTGAAAGTTCGGTTTATAATACTCATTTACACGTGCATTACATCTATACCAAACAAAATGCCCAGTCGCAATCCAGAATCAGTACAATAATATTACTAGCACTACCATGAGTTTAACTGTCATTTTTGGCTTTATTTCATGTCTATAAAGAAAACTGACACATGTCAGAAGAGCTATCGGAGCAAATATTTTGTAAATACTCTTACACTCACCAGCTCATATAATGAAAATAAACATGCAAATTTCTAAGATGCATGCTAATATATGCATCATGGCATTTAGCAAGCGTGCAAGGTATTTTTGAATCTGACCTTTTCCAACGTTTACATGGTTAAGTTATCCTGTTGATGGATTATGTCAGATTTACAACACCCATCCCAATCTGATCATTATAATCCAATTACTGACAGATTAAAAAAAGACAAGTCTTAATCTCATACGTCTTTCTCAAAAACTCACAAACTGTGGGTTACTGAGGTTGCGTCGGAGTCTCATGGTCATCTTGGTGCAGGGTTCATCACCAGAGTCATTAGGATCATCAGTGTGGTTTTTCTCATCAACAACATCCTCCTTGACAATGAGATTTGGGGGTGGTGGGGGAATCTCTGGATCTGATGTAGTGACTGGTGTTTCTCCTGGTTCATCCTTCACAGACGCACTGGCAGCGCTGTCCCGCACTATTACCGTCTGTGGCAGCTCATCTGGAGATGATGCATTAATGTGACACTTCAAACATTTATGACACATTTATAAAGAACAAAATCAAAACCACAGACACAAACCTTTCTTTCGAGTCTTGTCTCGAGGTACAAGACCGAGCCCCATCATTTTTGGTCCAGCCCCATAGATCTGTAGCTTTTTCAGCTCAGGGTTCTTCTCGATGTCTTCCTCTGTCGGCTCCGGCTAATGGGCGTAAGTGAAAGACTGTAAGTGAACTACAGGAACAGAGGGGATGTGTATGAGAGAGAGGGTTGTCCTTTCCCTGTCTTCATCACTAAAAGCCACAGTATAAAGCTGGTTTAGGATGAAACATGACTGCCATTACACTAAACACAGCTTTTCCATGAGGGATGCCTGCCTGTTCCGGATATTCACTTTTTACTACGGACTGAAAAGCATTGATTTAGCAATATAAAGCAGAAATGGTTGAGACATCACTGCAGACTGTTAAAGCAAGAGCAAACATGCATGAAGTTAGTTCTGTGCCAGACATGACTGCTATTAAGAGGAAAAAAGCTATTATTTACTCAAAGATAATTAATATTGAATGGCAAAGGCTCTTATGAAACAATCCACTGCTAAAAGCGCTGGGTAATAAAACTAGGCCTTTATATAAATCTCTACATTTAAATATTTATTCTGAGATAACTTTAATCAGTTCAATATTAAATAGCCTCTGCTGTCAAGTATATTCAAAATGTGCAATGCAAAATGTCAAAATCTATATATGCATTTACCATACTGACAAGACAGCATTTACATAATAAATGGCAATATTTACTTAAATATATTTACACTAAAAAAAATTTACTAAAAAAAATCAACACAGGGACTTTCATGAAAAATTGGGTGGCAACTTGAAACAAATCTTTTGAAATTATATATTGAAATAAACTTTTGAACCCCTTTGTAGAAAATGATTTGAATTACCAATTCAAATTAATGAACTTTACCATTTTTTTTTTTAAAGAGTTGCCATTAAAATGTTAATATTCTCATACCTGGGAAAACTGATCTAATGACAGTCTCAGTAGCTGCAATATTGATCATGTTTTACATCACCAGTAAAATCGATGCAAATACATCATAAATATGTGAAATATCACTCAGCCTTAACTGCTAAATATCTCAAATATGCATTAGCAAGGACACATGTGTCTGTCGAACACATCAATCCCAGTGTTTCTCTATTTTCTGTTGCTGAAACCTGTTAGTCATAAAAACAATGATTTGCTGTGTTAGCATTAAGCAAAAACAATTCATTTCTGACTTGTAGCAAAATGAACACAACATGATCCAGCCATTAAGAGAACAGCAGTGAGAACAGAATATAGCTTAGATTAGAAGTAACAGCAGCCCAGAGTGAGGTAACCAGTCCACCACCAAAGAGTAATATAAGCAAGCCAGCACTGAACAAGCGGAGTAAAACGTGTTAGATGACTGAGGGACACTGAGGAAGATGGGATGGATGGACAAAGAGATGAGCAAAAACAAGAGCTGAAAGATGAGAAATGAGTTTAGTCATGAAATCAGACACCCAGTTAAGAGTGAACAACAGCGAGAGGTCAAACAGAGGTTTTCTAAAGCATGAGAGAACATTAGCAAAGAAGGAAAGTGAGGGAAGTAAAGGACAGTGGAGCGAGAGAGAGCGAGGCAGTACCGAGGAGATGTGTTGCGAGCCAGTTGTAAGAGGGTGGAGAGTTGGATCCTCTGGACCCTGCATGGGGAGACAACAACCAAATAAAATGGATTCCAGAGAGAGAGAGAGAGAGAGGGAAAACACAACAACCATGTGCGACAGGACAGAGTCAATCAGGGGACAGTAGCCTTTACCTAAAATGTGTCATTTGGTTTTTAATGTCTGAAGTATGATTGAAAACATCACACATTAGTCTGAACTGTTGTACAGTTTCACTTCCAACCGTTTTATTTGTTTCATTGCACATGATTGTTCAACGGACGCCATGACTTGCTCCAGATTTAAAATAACATTTTATATTTTATATAAGATACCAGTCAAAAGTTTGGACACGCTTATTAAATATTTTTTACAAACTGTGATATAACAAGTAGATGCATGGGAATTATGTAATCAAAATAATATAATAGTAAACAAACACAAACAATATTACATCAGAGTTTCTTTCTCTGCTCGCTCTATACATTCTCCCAATCAACTTCATCAGGTGCACTATGGGATGTTTTTTGGCTACTTTTCATAAATTATCTGGATCCAACTTGCAACAAATGCAAAGAAATAATAGATTAATGTAGTTACATATTTTTAAGTAATTTATCATAATATATATTAGTCTAAAAAACTTGCTTCAAGAATTCAAGCACATTCATTTATAACAAAAATCGAGGGAGTCCAAACTTTTTTCTGGTAGTGAAAGGATTTTCATTTTCTTTCTGTTAGAACTTGGATGTACAGCAACAGCATACTGTTTCAAACTAAATATTAAGAGAGAGAGACAAGGGTTTGATTCAAGGACGAGAAGGGAGGAGTTAACAACATGGTATCTTCACTTACTGCAGTTATAAAAGACTAATGTTATCCCTTTAAATATATATAGAGAGGATATATAGGGTAACCACAGAAGGGTTTTACCCTACTCTGGACTATAAAGATGTCTGTGGTTATCTGATACTACAGATAGGTTTATCATCACTAATGCTATGAATCCATTGACCAAGCGAATGTAATGGCCAGGCAAATTAAAAAGCCAAACACCCACAAAATCAATGCTGGGAAAAGGCTGCATCTTTGAAAAGAAAGGGATGAGATATGCATTATGATGTTATGAAAAAGTTATGGCCAATGGTCTTAAAGAGACGAAGCGTATTTACAACAAATGAAAAGCAGAAAGTGATAGAGGGATGAGGGCAAGATGGACACAATTTTTTTTTTACAGCACAGGGAGCAAAGCATGCTGGGAAGCGCCTTGAAAGCATGGTGCTGACCCAAAAACATTCATACATCTCAGAAAAACAGATGAAGCACATATGGATGGATTCATTAACCCCTGGACAGTTATTCATACATTTACAGCAAAGGTTACAGTCATCAATACTAAACTAAAAATAAAGATTTCTTGATTTCAAAACAATTTCATAAAATCTTTGTTAATAGGGAGTTTTATGAAATGTAAACACTGATTTTTAACATAACTGATATAAATTGCATTTATCTGTAAACGTTACGCGTTAAATTATGCTGTTTTTAAAATCACTGCGCGGTTTATTTTTTTCCATTTTTCCAAAAATTGGGCTTTTTAAATAAATAAAAAAACAACGCTGATCAAATACTGTGAAACTAAATGAGCTCATGACACCACAATAAAATCCATAAAAAAAAAAAAAAAAAACAAGCTGACAAACCAAAACCGGTCCAGAAATGTCACTCACCTCAGGCTTGAGGCGATTGGCTCGTCGTCCATAACTGCTAATCTTGGACGGCGGGACTGATTGGCGGAGAGGAATGGAGTGGGGTTTGTATTCCCGGTCGATCTCATCAGTGTCATACAGCCTGGGTTTACATGGCTGAACATGCACAACACACACGTGTCAGCTTCAGATTTGTAAAAGAATTTACTTGCTCCACAGAATATTACTGTGAATATATAATAATCACATTCAAATAAACCAAGACATGCACATTCCTTTCTGTTGATTCGCTTCTTTAATTTCGAACAGTAATTTAATCAACTCAATTCTCATTTATGTCCTTTTTTATGTCAAATTACAACAAGTGAAAGTTTGAGCAATAATGATAAATGTTCAAACTCTGTACCGGTAAACTGGCTCCAGACTGGAACAACTCAAACGGATAGACGATCCTCTCATAGTGCGACCTCAGGAGAGAGCCAATGTTTTTTCCAGGAGGATAACCGAGTTTCTGTGCCACGCGTGCCCAGCGTCTCTCCTTACACACCGCCTCGAAACCCCCTTCCTCTGTCACGATCTACCACACAGGACACACAACATGTGAACTACAGACTCGCATCAATGCCAACCTTCATGTCTCTCCAGTGATTTTTGTGGCACGTGTTTAATTTCAAGTATGTAAAAGTTATGTTGATATACTCTCGTCTATTCTTGCTTCCATAAAAAAACTTATGATCAAATCTGTAATAGACTGCAGTATTCACCTTGGCCAAGCTGAACAGATCGAGAATACGTCGCTCTAGATTGGGGATCTTCAGAGAGGATCCCTGGATCTCCCAGAACTTGGCAATTCTGTCCAGATAATTTAGCTTCACTCGTGTCTCAGCCTGAGCAACAACAAAAAAAAACACAGAAAACCACACACAGATGTGTTAGTGCTTAGTCAGCATGAGAACATGTGGGTCATGCTTCATGGAGTAAGACGAGCAGGTGATGAGTTCAGCAGGATGCAGCTCTGACCTCAAGCTCATTGAGTCTCTGAATACGTGGTGTGAAACGGAAATTGTCCACCTCCACTGCAAACGGTGGCTGCCAGTCCTGCAATGGAAAAAGGCCGTTTAAATAACCAAATGGAAGTATTTTCATAATGGTCTAACCTTAAGGCAATATTTTACCCAAAAATGAATATACTGAAGAACAAAAAATAGGATATTTTGAAGAAAGTTGCAAGCCGAACAGTTTTATGCACTAACTTTGATACTATAGACAAAAGAAAACACACTCTGCTTTTCAAAATATCATTGTTTTAGTTGTAAATCAGATTTAATGTCACACAGGTTTGGAGAAACATCACAATAAATGCCAGATATGATTACAGGTGGTGGGCGAATCTTGCATATTCCAGACTTTTCTGCTATTGGACGGATTTTGGCGATATATCCCAGAGGATCGGCAAACTCCTCCCATGACGGTTCAAACACTGGACACTCCGGCGGAGGAACGAACTCCTCCCCTCCATCCATCGCTCTGAAAACAGCACAATTCAAACCAAACGCTTAAGTTCACTTAAATCAACAGTAAATACAATCACATTGGCCTTCTTTTATACAACACAAGCAGATTAAAACTCAATCACATAAATCATTCTCACTGAATGGGACACTTTATGCAAGAGTGGCCTTACAACCCCAGAAATCATTCCACTAGTGTTTTATTAACAAGATCCATTGTTTTTACTAGGGATGCACGATAATATCGGCACAATATCGGTATCGGCCAATAAAAGCTTAAAATGACCATTATCGGTATCGGCCGATATGAATATTTCTGCCGATGAGCCAAACCGATATTCTCCAAGTGAAATAATTGACCTGTTTTTCAGATGTAAATGTCTGTCTACATTTGTAAAATAATAAATTTATGGTAGAATCAGTACAGAAGAGATACATGGATTTCTCTTCAGTAAAATTAAAGTTTAAATATATCAGTATATATTTGTATATATATATCGATATCGGTATCGGCATCGGCCAAAATTATTTTGAAAATATCGGCATATCGAATATCGGCCAAAATCCAATATCGTGCATCCCTAGTTTTTACTTAATGTGAGATATATATTTATTTGTGACCCTGGACCAAAAAAACAACAACAAAAAAGTCATAAGAGTCAGTTTCTTTTTAAATTTTGATTTATGCATCGGAAAGCTGAATAAATAATCTCTCCATTGAGGAAATATATATTTATGGTATGAATTTTACAAAATATCTTCATGGATGATGATCTTTATTTAATATCCTAATGATTTTTGGCATAAAAGAAAAATTTATCATTTTGACCCCTACAATGTATTGTTGGCTATTGCTACAAATATACAAGTGCGACTTATGACTGGTTCTGTGGGTCAAATATATTTTATAATCCTTTGTTAGTTCATGTTTTAAAACATTACCATGATCAGATGACACTATTGGCCATGATATCATTTATTCCCTATATTTAATAGTTTAGAGTTCACCCTAATGGACACCAGCACTGTATCCATATTAAAAAAAAAAGCATAAAAGCATACGTGTCAAAGTAAATCTAAATGAAGTACATAAATCTGACAAAAATACCTTGATGATGCATGCACTGAATTCATTGGGAAGTTTAGAGCACAAAGGAAAAAGACCTTCTGTCAAGCAGTTTGATTCTCGATTGGAGAACAGAAACGTGTTTCTAGAAGCACATCTGGAAATGCACCTTATTACTATTCTAACGAAACACCAAACCCTTTCTTACTTCAGAAACCCCCTTACTTTTGACTTTATCTAGCTCTCAGTCTCAAAACAGACAAAATGGGGGAGGATAGCACTGATCATTAGGCTTCATCTGGAAAACATAAATAACCTATGTATGTATACACAGTCATTGGTTTAATCAAATGTGCACCTTATAAAATAGCAAAATACCTGATATGAAATATTTCATTGAACTAAGCTACTGTAAGGTTTCTGCACTAGCAGCTTCCATGTTGTGTAAACAACAAAAAGATCACGTGACAAAAAACGTTCACACTTCATTTCCCAACCTAAAAACGATGCCATTAACTTCTCGTTTTAACTGATTATTCATTATAGATTAATGAGATTCACATACATAACCCAAAACACCACCTGTCTCGTTCAAGTTATCTTTTTACTATATGAAGTTCGGCTATTCAATTAGATGTAGCTTACTTCTGACAATTTAGTGACAGACAAGTTATAAATAAAACATTGCTGACAGTGACAGTCTCGCAAATCCTAGGAAGATGCCTACCCAAACAAACGACATTAGAATTAGACAAATAACACACATTCATATGATAGTCAAAACTGCTTTCTTGTGTAAGTTACACAGCTCATGGTTTGAGCCATAATCTCAAATTTCCTGTAGCTTTAGCCGGTTAACCGGCCTCAACCCGCGTGAGACTCGACAACAGCTTTCAAATACACACATAGAAGTAAACACACCGTTAAAATGTGATTAATTTACACTTTTGCGACTTTCTGGGGTAATTATGTGCACTGGGGAATTGCTAATAAAGCGTTTTTTATAGAAGTAGCAGGTTAGCTGTCCGGCTAATGATCAAAACAAAGCCTCACCAGCCGTTTGTCAGCAGACTCACGCCAAATCGGACAAACGACTGATATACGTCAAAAGTATAACGAATCTCAAAATATCCTACTGTATGAAGGCATAAACTCATTATAAATCCAGTAACAGGGACAAACATTAGGACCCATTTTTCAGAGAATGGCCGAGTTGAGTAAACGCACAAACAAGGGGTGAAGACTGTAAGATAGTGTAGATGTCTCGGGTCGCAGGTATATGATGTGTGGCATTATTTCTCGCTTATATCTATTAAAACATAAACACATGCGCTAAATCAACATACATTTAGCCATCAGTGTTATGAATCTGGGCACCAGTCTTACATGTTTTCACTCCGTCTGAGTTCTTCTTCTTCTTCGGTGTCGTCTCGCAGTGATTAGTGCGCCGGTGTGTTTATTATCTGTCTCTCGGGCTCTTGTGTGATGACCACGGGTCTATTGTTCGGTGGAGGGTCAGTCTCAGGGTGGCAGTAGCTCTGAGGCCTCCTCGATCAGCCCATCCCAGCACACACTCACACATACACACTCGAGGATGATCGCGGATGTGTTCTTTTCAACTGAGTCCTGGACGTCCCATGTAAGATCACGCTTTCCTTATAATAAGCGTTTCGTGCACAAAAAACCCGCTTTGTTTCCAATGTTTTCTTTCCTCGTCAGCTAACCACAGTTCATTCTGTCTGAACTACACGCCATCTTGGTTTCATCACAACCTAAGTACAACTATCTCAAGATCCATTGAACTCAGTTGGGAAAACACGTACTTTGACTGGATGCGAGCGCGGTCTCATCCCTCCACGCTTCTCGTTACATGTAAACTAGACCCTGGACTCGTCAGATTTAATGCCGAACGATGTAAATTGGCGTAATAGATATAACAGAAAATGTGTATTGGTTTCACGCGTATGTTAAAAGTGGACTATATATCATGTTATTTCGAATGGTGGGTAGTTGTACAAGTGATGCAGGTAGAAGAGCGGACGTGACGCGGAGTGATATTTCACTTCTTTTTTGGCGAAGTAGTTCCAGTTAGTAAAATTTGCGCAGAAGAGGTCAAAATGTGTAGCGACGACTAGCGGCAAACCATCAAAACAACTCTTACATTTAAAAGAGATCGTCATTTCTGATGCCATTTACTCAGTTCTGTTTTTTTTTTAATGTTTTATTTTCCACTCAGTTCAGTTTTGAGTGGAAATTTGTTGATATCTTATAATACATAATCAATTGGATCAGATTCAAAGACTGTGAATTGATGCTTTCTTTTTAAACTATTCATATAAAATGCAGATTTTACACTGAAAATTTTATATCTGCTGCTTTTCCTATATAATCTTTCCTCCATAATGTGCATTATTTAAGCAAATAAATATTGTAAACATGCTCGTTTAGTGTTTTTATATGCAGAATCTATCATAATTTAGTCAATTGTTTTATGTTTAAGTCTGTAATTATTAGTTTTAACAAATATATGGAGTTGGATCAAATCAGATCAAATTAAACTAAGTTTCACTCCTTTTCTATCAGTTAAGCAGTGTGTACTAATTTCTGTTTATTAATACAATCATCACTTTCATGGTCATTATGTATTATTTAATTTTAAGTACAGTTTTAAACATTTAAAGTTGTAATATAGCCATATGTAAATATAAAAAAACTGAACATTAAATTGTTTTTAATATGAAGCAATTAGGTTACACAAGGTAAATAAAATGTTCTACGACGTTTTGATAAATAGATATGTAGATCAGTAGATCTATATGATTGAGGGTGTTGTTTGCTAGAAATCAGTGTTTTGTGTTGCACATGACAAAGTCATTCAGATATGGAGAAACATATGTGCGAGTACATTAATTATAATTTTGGAGTATTTATTCCTTTAAAACTTATGTACTGTAGTTCAAAATGATAGATTTATACATTTAAAAATGTGTATTTATAAGATCTTAATAAAAAATATGAAAAAAGACAAACAGAACAATGAGTTGTGTCAAGACACATGATATATTTTTACTCATATTAGGCAATAAATATTCCCATCTCTCTGAATTTGCTTAATTTCATATATTATCTGTACACAAATAAGATGACCTCATATAACTTCTTTCAAAATTACACTTCAATCTGCTTTGACATACACTTGTACAAGATTCCAGATAAAATGAATTTTCTTGAATCAAAAAATCTAAACATAGCCCCCCCCCCCCCAAAAAAAAACACACTCATACATACACCTTTGCCACTTCCCATTCCACTGCCAATATTAAATCATACTACGACAGTCTATGTACAGTTTGTTTCAGAGCTCAGTAAATACAGACATACTCGTGCAATTAAATTAACAGCGGGAAGATGGAGAGTTAATCAAAAAGATTATGGGAATCATTAATCAAACAAAGTCAATTATTTCTATTCTCTCTCATCTCAAATTGGTATCTGGCTGTGTATGTAACCAGATGTAACTGGATCCCCATTTTCACTGATACTGTGCTATTATTTAGTGTGGTGGAGTGCTGATCATATGCAATTAGCATATTCAGGAGCACATAGAAAAAGAAGGTGTTTTGAAAGGGTAGCAAAAGAACATAAATATCTTGCAAACAATAACTGAGCATAACATCAAGACAAATAATACTGAGCACCTGCATTAAGCCCAGTCCAGAAATATCAGCACTTGAGATCACATTATGCATCCACACTAACAAAAACTTCAAGCAGTATTGAAGGCTAAATTACCTTGATTTCGCATACAGGTAAAAGGAAATACTTGTATTAATGTGATAATTATACTGGTTCTGCCATTTTCCTGCTCTCCTCCATTATTCATATGGAGAAAAAAAAATAGATAAGGTAGCCTATTGAAAACTGAAGCATACAGTCTATGAGCATCAGATGCAAGTCAGATGCACACAAAGCTGAGTCAAACACATAATGACAGGCACACAACTTCTGTAAAAAAAAAAGTTAAATAATACCCATAAAAAGTCTCCAACATTCAAGGACACTTAAAAAGACAAGTGTGTTTGTCCAAAAAAATCTTCAATAACAATAAAACACTTTGACACTCCACTGTTGAATGTCAAAGCATGAGAAAACTTTTCCTATTTACAAATATCTCTCATATTTTGTCAAATTTATGACATCTGTATTTTGTATAACATAAAAGTTAAACAGTTATATTCATTAAAATTTAAATTCATAGCAAACATTTATATAACAGCGTAAAATACAGTCAAAAACACCTTAAGTATGATTGGCAGTATAAATGCAAAACCCTTATGGAAACTGCATAATACAGGCATTTCAGACGTGAAGATTCGTGACGAATAGAGAGGCAACAATCTTCTGAGGAAAGTTTCCTTCATATGTCTGTCACTAGCCCTCATATAGGTAAAAATACTTTAGCTGGAAAATGTTTTTGTTTAATAGAGATCATTTGATATAGTTCAGAAAACACATCCATGTATAAAGTGCCTTTTGTTTTCACATTCTGGGCCTTGACAGCTTTACTGGAACTCTACTAGAAATGTGCTAAGAATTTAGATATGGATGATAATGGTCACCGACTCGTCGAATAAAAAGTAACAGTGTAGAATAAAAACAATGTTGCCATGAGAAAAGGTTTAGATTTATACACAATGCTTTAAATGTAACATAAAAGATCATTTTTTTCCTCCAAAATGAGCTTTGAATTATGAAATTAATTTGTCGTCTTCTCGTTTGTGTATACATTTATATTTTCTAAAATGGTGTAACTCTAGGTATGAACATCATGTAATATAAAATAATATAATATTACTGATATCATATAATTGTATGTACACAGGTTAATAATTCTGATGGATAATGAATCTTTATCTAACCTAATGAAATTTTAACATACAGTACAAGGCTTTTTACAGCAGACCAGTTTTAGGATTAGAAGAGGTCAGGCCAGTACTGACATACTTCAAACAATCATACCAGGTGTAAGATATTTCCTTTATAGATACATCTCTATAAGCACTCAAATATATTGACCGTTATAGATGTGTAGAAAAAGAGCAATAGAGCATTTAAAATTATTTAGCAAGTAGAAGCTGGACATCAATTTAGTGAAAAGATTATTGCATCTTGCCAATGCTATTGACTAATGCTCAACGTAATTACTGGAATGTATGAAATCATTGTACTTCGCCCAAGTACTGTGCTTTGATCTTCATGTCCAGCACAGTATTATTTGTATGGTCTCTGCTCTTCACTTTTCCTAAACAGGTTCCAAGGTGAAGCAAGGAACCAAAAAGTTTATCCAACACCTGTGATGATAAATGCAAAATGCAACCATTTTACCCTAACTTTATGGCTATATGTAATTGAACCAAGCCTGTGGACAATTTTGTGCTTGAGTTTGTGTGTGCATGTCCACATGTTTGTAATCCCTTTACATACTTCAGTAGGTTATGTGTAAATATGGGATTTTAGGAGAAGTATCTAAGAAGGGTTTGGCTCAAATACCAAATCAGTGACATCGACAACACCTGAATTGAAAGAAAAGTGTCATGAATGTTTTTTGTTATTGTTGTGGAGTGTATATCCCACAGCACTGATCTACCTGAGAGCCTCCAACTATCGGTATGACATACGTGTGTTTGTGCTGTTTTGCCTTGGTAAGCCCCTTCTTCAGTTACACTTGAGGGAAGCGCAAGTGAAAGTAGCAGAGTCTTAGCAGGCTGCGTTTCTTTTTCCCACTGGTGTTGTTATCGGCTTTAGCCCTGCCGCCACCTGCCTCCTCCAGCCTCGCGGCGGTCCCCCCTCCAACCGCCAAAGGACCCTTCAGCGACCCCCAGCCTCGCGACTTCCCCCGGCTCACACTACCGTGCTGATCCGGTTGGTAGGTTTGGATTTGGCGCGTTCGACCGTGCCCGTCCCCCCAGGTACGGCTCCAGTCTGAGCTGGCGAGGGCCCTTGCTGACCCCCGGTTTGTGAAGGGGGGCCTTGATGCTGGGGGGGGAGAGGGGAGAGAGGTATAAGAGGGGTAAGGGGGCAGGAAGGGGGGGGTAAAGGGGAGTGTGGTGGGGGAGGGGGGATGGAGGACAACGGAGGATACTGGGGCAGATACTGGGCGGCCGGAGGCACCTGATGGACCGTGCCGGACGCGGAGACTGGAGGCGGCTGAGTGGGAGCAGGGAAGGGCGGAGGAGGAGGGCTGGCGAAGACGAAGTGAGGTTGGTGCACGGGGTGGGAGCCCGGGTGCGGCGTGTGCACGTGCGCGGGATGGGAGTGTGCGTGCGGGTGCGGCTGCGAGTGTGACAGCGTGAGAGGGGGCTTGCTGATGCCACCCCCTCTGGCCGAGTGTGTGGGCTGTGTGTGGAACAGAGCAAACTGTGGATGAGGGGAGAGTGGGGAGTGAGGAGAAAGGGGGGGAGGGAGGCCGGAGCACATGTTGCCCATGTTGCCCATGCTCCCGTAGCGTCCCTGCAAAGTATGCTGGGAGATCGGCTGGTACGGGCAGTGTGCGGAGGGGTTGGGCTGCGGCCGTCGAGGCAAGGTGACCCGCTGAAGAGTATGGAGGCCTTGCTGCCCAGACGAGGGTACGGTCTGCGTATGGAAGCGATGTTGGTGGTAGTACGGGGGCGGAGGCTGCCCACTGACACTGTTGCTGGTAGTGTGGCAGTACTGGGCGTGCAGGGCCTGGATCTTGGAAGGCCCCCCGCCCTCTCCCGGGCACAGCGAGGACGGGGACAGAGGTGGTGGCCCTCCTGTAGTCGGTGGGGCCACAGGGGCGGGGTAGGGTGGCCCCGGGGGGATAATAGGAGCCGGTGTTTTGGATCGCTTGCCCCCAAACAGGGAGCCCAGGAAGGATCCAGTGTTGTTGCTGTTGCTCCCAGTCCCCACTCCAGTCGTTCCTCTCTCGGTGCTGCTGGAGACTGGCCCAGCGCCAGTCACCGCAGGTGTGTGTTGCTGCCCCGGCCCACCCCCCACCCCCACTCCGGGGCTCAGGATGGGGCGGTGAGGCCGGAAGTCTTCTGTTCCATAGCATCCCGGGAGCACAGTGGCTACTGGGTAACGCTGGTGAGGCCGCGGACTGCTAATGATGGAACCCTAAGACAAAGAGAGTTGGGGGAAAGGAGGAAAGAGAAGAGGACGGCCGAGCCAAAAACGAGGGTTCGGGAGAAAAGTAAGGGTGTGCAAAGAGGAGCAGGAAAGAAATGTAGCCAATAAACAGGAAAGAGAAGAAAAATATAGTGAAAGGATACAGAGAGAATAGTTGTTTCAGTGGGTTGGGAGGAAAAACAGGGATGAGTTGATTAGGGTAATGAAACAACATTCTGTCAGCATCATAATTCAGAACATCATAACACAAACACATGCACCCAACTATCTATTATGTGTCCCAAATGCCAATGATGCCAGTGCTGCTTTATATGTAACTTCAAGTGGAATTTTATTTCTATTTTGTGTAATGGTCAAAACCTGTGCTAACAGGAAATTATTCATCTGTGTAGTTGCCATTAAAGTCAACATGAAACTGCATTGTAACCCATTCTACTTGTGTAATCAGACAAGTAAAACTGAATATTCAAATAAGAAATTAAAAAGTGTGCATACTAAAAGAGTAAAAAAGGTATATTTTGATATCATACTGGTTTAGATTTATGAGGGACACCTAATATAAAGAAGGACTCAATATAAAAATCAACTGAACTGATATCACACAGTCACTAGTCCATGCATAGCACTGCAAACTTATGCACAAACGTTCAAAGCAAAAAAAAAATGCACCACAAAACCAAACGATAATAAACACATCATAAAGGCCTTCCATTTTTTTTTTTTTACATTTTATCATGCTTTATGATCCTGAATGACTGCAGCTCTTCACATGCAGTCTCGATGACTGATCTTACTGATTCATTGCCTCGGTCACGTGTACATTACCATTCCACAGACCACACATGGTCACACAAGATGCACACACATGGCTCTGTGTCTATGGTTAGGACACATGCAAGATGGCGATGTGTTTTGTGTGGGATTCCAGGCAGACATGCGGGTGGTTCAGGATTAGGGACTAAAGCTAAAGATACAGACCTCTGCTTCACTCAGACTTACTTCCATTGTACTGTCAAGGGAACCAACGCTGTTGCTGCGGCCACGTTTCCCTGTTAGCCAGTTAGCAGATGTCAGTCACAACTGTATTGTGTGTGTATGTGTGCGAGTGAGTGTAACCGCAGTCAGTGTTAATAGACTCATACTTTCTTTTTGGCGTCTGCAAATATTTTTGAAACCCCAAAATTTTAATTTTGCTTAAAATAAACCCAATATGTGATTTTTTTATTTTTCAAAATTTCTTAAATATATATCACAATTGTATACTTGCCCCTAATGTAGTATGGTATTCTGTTATCATTAGTAAATTGGTTGCCGTTCCCAGCAGAGTGTCTCACCTGATTCAGACAGGTCCCTCAGAGAGGAGCTGAGAGCTGTACGTTTGAGGCCCTCTCCTGGTGAATAGTTGTCATCCAGACTAGGTCTTCCCATAGTGCCATTCACCACTTCATTCTTGACCCCGCCCACTCCTCCTGTCATAATGCTGTTGGTGAGGAGGCTGGGCCGCATTACTCCCTTCTGCTTCTCCAACTCAGCTGCAGGTGGACAAAAACGAAACATCAGTGGACGGTAAATGGAGTAACACCTTGTTCTATATGGGCAAAACATTTGTCATTGGTTTGACCAGATTTTAGAGTCATTGTAAATCTATAATGGTAACGTTTTGACAATTAAATGCAGACCAAACTATCTTCCGCGCAAGTTTACCATTGTCACAGTTACAACTGTTCACATTCCATCAGATGCTAACGTTAGCATAGCCTTAAGCAACCTGCACAATGCTATAAATGCATATCAGAGCACCTATTCTGATGCAGCTCATGTCATAGCTGGTGACTTAACCCGAGCAGATTTGATGGCTGTTCTTCCCATATTTGACCAACATATATCAAATGTGCTTCCATGTGAACAAGAACACTAGACAAGGATTATTCAGACATTAAGAATGATCTTAGATCAACACCTCTACCACTTCACTAACAAAACCCCACGGTCCAGTTACAAACCCAGCAACCGAATTACTTTCAATGGCAATGCTGCCTTGGCAGAGAAACTCAACTGCTTCTTTTGCCTGCAATGAGGTGGAAGCAACAGAGACGGTCAAAACACTTCCACCAGCCTCCAACAGCCATACGCTCACATTGCAGGTGGATGATGTGAGGCATGTGTCCACTGCCAAACAATCTACATAGACTCTCTGTCTTTTTTTATCATAATACCACTGAACATTGCATAGATGCAAATAGTATTTTCAACTGTTCCTTGGTTTACATTGCAAATCTACTTCTGCACTACTGTTTTTACATTTCAACTGCCCTATTGCACTACTTGTTACATTTTTAACTGGATTCTTGCACTACTCGTGTACATTTCCACTGCTTTACTTGTACACAGGTTCACTGCAACCCAAACCTCAGCTGCTTTGCCATTGTATCGTAATATATCTTTTTACCACATTGCCCTACTGTTGTATATATTTATTTCTTATTAAATCCCGCTCCTTTTTAATTAATACTGTTCCAATACTTTTGATTTTATGTCTGAAAAACACCAATGATTGCTACTTAATTTCTGTGCAATGACAATTAAGGACTCTATGTAGTAAACCACCAGAAGAGGGCCAGAATAAAGTGTAGTTGATATTTGCGAGCAGCAGAGGGCGCTACTCACATTCCACTCTGTATTTCTCCATTTCCTGGACCTCAGCAATGCTCTCCCTCAGATCACTGACAATGCGGGTGCGGTCCTGTTGACTAGGGGCCATGAACACAATCAGAACTTTGTGCTCACCACCCGGGATCGCTGAAGTTAGTCTGACACCATGAGGATAGTCTGGGGAGAGAGAGAACAAATATTGTTTATTCAGGGTTTCTAAATAGCAATGTCATATTCCATTTTTTTATTAATATATTCTTTGTACTATAGGTTTTAATTAGTAGATTTAAATGATGTTTTAGATTTTTTTAATGCTTTAGACACATACAACTTATGTTCACTATAGACATTTTCATGACTTTTTCAGGTTTATAAATAAAATTATTAATATTCCTTGATATTTCTAGGTTTTCCATGATCACTGTCACTGAAGTTATAATAATTAAGCTTTTTTTTTTAAAAATTTATTTATTTTTCAAAAGCCTGGGTTTGTAATTTTAAAGAAATTAAAACTTATTAGGATGCGTTAAATTGATCAAAACATAATGCAATTTCAAATAAAAAATGGTCAATTTCAAATAAATGATTTACTTTTTAACTTTTTATTAATCAAAGAATCCTGAAGGAATTTAGCCTGGTTTTCATAGAATGATTAGGAATCACAACTCTTTTTAACTGTGGTGATAGTAAGAAATATTTCTTAAGCAGCAAATGATTTCTGAAGGATCATGTGACATTGAAGACTGGAGTAATGATGCAAAAAATAATCATTTGCATCACAGTAATAAATTACATATAAAATATATTATCATAGAAAACATTGGTTTTAAACTGTAATATATTTTACATTATTTCTGTTTTTACTGTATGTTTGAGCAAATAAATGCAGTCTTGCCAAGCATGATAATTTTTTTTTACATTTCTTTTCTCTTTTTTTATCCAAACATGAATCCAAACAAAGAAAAGCAAAAAATAAGCAACGTGAAATCTTACAGGAGTTCTGGAACATGTGAACCTGCATCTCCACCAGAGGAAAGGACTGTCTGAAACTGTACGTTATGGAGGTTTTCTTCTTCTGGAAGATCTTTGTAACCTTGCCATGTAATAACACAGAAAAATAACTACTTAGGACTTGAAAGTGTATTAACTTTACACTACACATGCATACTGAAGAGATGTTGCTTAAATTAATTTTGTATGCATGTATAATTGATATGTGATATTGACATTACCACAAGCAGATCGTTGAAGAGGAAGACCTCTCTCTGGTGAACTCCAGACCTTTGAGGACGGTTGGGGTCCGGGACCTCATAGAGCTGACAGCAGCACACGAGTCTGCGGTGGGGCAGGGACAGAACCTACACACACAGCAGATGTGCACATTTACTTTAGAATCATATTACGAACAGTTAATCAAGCAAGTCAAAAAGTATGATTTCACACTGACAGAAGTAACAAATCAGGTCACGAAGATTCTAATCCAAAAAGATTCATATGATTCAGAAATGACTCACAGGTTTCTTGCCCACTATGACTCTCTCCACTGCCTGGACTTGAGAAACATGGTCATCATTGGTCCTCAGTTCCCACTTCTGAATTCTCTGGTAGATTCCAACCAGTAAATCACGTGGGATGTCCTGACCATTATCCACCCCTGAGAAAGAGAGAGAGAACATGACATGCATACATCTTTAGTGTACTTGCCAAATCCCTGACAGTTATGCAACATTTAAGAGCAGACAAAGACTGTGTTTGTGGTTGCCCACTTGTGTAAGTGCCACTGTGTGAAGTTTGAGAGAGAGATTTGAACACCACCTCTCAAGTTTTTGATGAAATCGTCCAGCTTCATCTTCCTCTCCGCTTTGATATTGGGGCTGTACATGTCTGTGTTGAGGAGGATGATGGCAAAAGCTAGGATGAAGATTGTGTCTGGGTTCTGGAACTGTCTTACCAGTGCTGGATTACAAACACAGTACCTCTGGCTACAAGACAGATTCAGAAAGTGAAATAGCATTTGAGTGCAATTATTGAAGAATAGATCAAACATGTTGAATAAACACATCGTTTCAGATCTGAAATCTGATTGGATGAGACATGTGTGATGCCACTCTAAAATAGCTGATAAATGTACAACTCCGCACATTGATAAGAATTTTCTTTTAACACGGCCCGTTAATAATGTTAAAATCACTGTAGCCTATTGTGAAGTGCTAAGTGTTCTTAACTACAATCACATATACCTGAATGCCTCAATCAGTCTTTCCACTTTTTGGGCTTCTCCTTGGACTTTTATCTGAGCTTGAAATTTCCTCAGAGCATCATCAAGATCCATTCCAGAAAAGTCCATTTCATCCACAACACAACTGTGAAAAAAGCAGAAGAAAAAGTTGAGCATCTAGAAACGCTCATGCCAAAACATGCATCAGTTTGTTTGTGGATCAAGAAAAGGCTAAATATGATTGTTTGATGTAGTATTGCATGGAATATTGTATTGTTCCATTGCAAGGGCCTTTGGGCTCCACAACCCCTAAGTGATCTGCCAATTATTGTTTGATCTCAGAAATTAAAACATGCATGCAACAAAATTTGATTATTATGTAGATGTCAACCAAAGCTAAATTTAAGAAGCTAAATATTGAATTTTTGCAAAAAGATTTAAATGTATAAAATGTGCATGTACATAAATAATAATTATTTTTTATATTAATGCCTTTATATTTTAAGCATCATAGAGCCTGTACAGTAAATACATTAATATAAATAATACTACATGTATGTTATTTTAATGCATACCTAAATTGCAACATTTAATTTGATAAAATATGCAACAGGGTCTCCAGTCTTTTGTCAACTAACAAGTCCTTGGCCTGAAAAAGTTTAAAGACCACTGCTGTATTTTGCACTTTACTAAACTCAAGTGTATTATATTGTATTCAAATAAAAAGTATGCCTTCATATCTATTCAGAATCATTTAACTGAGAATTCAAAAACTTCAGAGAAGTTGTTAACGATTTCATTTTCTTTCAAAACAAACCTTTTTGAAAGTTATTTATTAAAACTTTTGTCATTGTCTAAAAGACAAAAACAACAATTTCACTTATTTTTAGTGCATATATTGTGTGGACTCACTCCAGTACATCTTTGTTGAACTGTTTCTGTCTGTTTCCAAGGAACTCTCCAATCATCTGGCGACTCAGGCCTTTCCTCTCCAGGATAAAGCGAGCAATGCCCACTGGTGTGTCTGACACAAAGCCCTTCTCAATCAGGTACTGAATACCCTTTTCTGGCTTCCTGCAGTCCAAAAACATCAGTACAGTTTAATCTGGTTTCAGACAGATGCATTCAGTTTCATAGTCATAGTCACTGGCATTCTATTATGTTAAATTGACAGCATTGTTAAAGGTAACGGTACTGTTTAATTTTTTCTTACTTGTTGAAGAGGTTGAGTCCGATGCGATATTGTCTTCTCTGAACGACATCATTGTTGAAGGCAGGAGAGTCCCAGCTGTGTCTGCTTTCTCTCTGGTAGGTCTGTTTCCCTAATGAGGGCAAGGGCTCCCGCAGACTGTCCCTTGAAGAGGAGCCTGAGCTGCAATTAATAGTCTCATTAGAGTTTGTGGTGGAGTTCAGTGAGTCATTATCACCATCCGAGCAACACTGCTGCTCCAAGCCACCAGGAGGCAGTGGTGCTGAAGAGGAGGATGAGAGCGGTGTGGTTGGGGGCTGTTGAGGAGAGGAGGAGGACGAAGGGGTGTCGGGGTACTGGTGATGATGGTGGTGGTGATGGTGAGCCATGTGGTGTGGGATGTGCGACGGTATCGATCGGATAGCTGGACGTGTTTGACCTTGTGCAGCTGTTGAGGATGTTGAACGAGCATTAGGGTTGTGCTTTAGTGTCCCTTGAGGTGACCCTCCCGCTGAGTCCTGCTCAAAGATTAGTTGTCTGCTAAGGGAGCCTCGGTCTGAGCGGTCACTCATGTCCACTGAGCTGTCACTAGGTGGTTCAATCGTAAGTAACGGTAAGTGCCCTCCCCGTAAACGGTAATCACGGCACTCAGTGCAAGGTGTGCTTCGGCGACTATTGCTGCTTCCTCCTCCTTCCGTGTCACGGCTATCTTCCCTACCACCCACTCCACTTCCAACACCGCCCCAGAACTCAGTGTCTGTGCTGCTAGGGGCCCGGTCTATAGAAAGCGGGGAGGAAGGTAGTCCGTCATCCATGTACAGCGTGACATCACTGTAGGAGGTGGCTGTGCTATCTTCGTGCATGCTCAATCCCCCTGTACCTCCTCGATCCCTGTCTCCAAGACCTCTCCGTAATGATGCGTGGCTACTGCTGCTCCATATGCACTCGCCAAAGTCATCCACAACACCACCTCCATCTCCTATACCTTCCTGGGAATCATCTCGGCGTGGTCGACATGTTAGGGCATCATCAATGGAGTCAGCCAAGGACTTCACCTTGAGTACAAAGATATAGACACTGTCAGACGAATATTATCTAACCATACTGTAATACAAGACAGTCTGTTCAGCCCCTTTCACAATGCATGTTGGACCCGGAAAATTGCTGGAACATTGTCGGGTTGCATTCTGTGTGAAACTTCCTGGGATTTATCCCGGGTTGGGACCTAGTAACATTGCCAGAATGAGTCTTAGAACGAGCGCTGTGTGAACAAAAGCCAGAACAAATGCAATAAAGTGTGTGTGGTAGTGATGACGCGTGTTATCGCGCAACTTTTTTATCAGTTGTTTTGAAGGCACATAAACGTTCGCGACGAAAAGAATCTGTGCAAACTGTAATGAAGCAGAGATCAGTTAGTTCCTCACTTTCCGTGCTGATGCTGAGATCGTTCGGTAGCTTAAGTGAAAGTTAACGTGCCTAGCATTTTTCAACTTGCACATTACACATAACATCCTGGTGTCATGTGTCTTTATGGGACCTTTACGATTTGTGTGTGAACACACACACATATTCCGGGTAATTACTCGCTGTGTGAAAGTACAAAATCTAGTGACCTGGAAACAATTGCCGGCACATATTACCCATGTATTTTCTGGAATCGCACTGTGAAAGGGGCTATAAGGTATATGGACAAGGTATGAGGACACTACCCCACTGAAAAAAACATACAGGTCAGACAGGAATTCAAAACTTTGACCAGCAGTCTTTATGTTGAAACTAGCTAAAACCCTTTGGTTTAAGCTAGCTATGAAGCCTGTACATTAGAATCCAATGTTGGGGGCAGACCTGATACAGTCAAACTACTGAGTACTAACTTGTTTTGAGAAGGAGTCCTCTAGATGGGTGTACTCCGGTCGTGATGGGGAGCTTGGCTCTGTGGTGCAGGTTGGAGAATGCGGAGGACCCATTCCTGGACTGTGACTGTAGTGAGTCGGGGTGGGAGGTTGAGGATGTCGGTCATCAAACGAGTACTGCAGTCGCATGTTGGAAAGGATGATGCGCCGTGTCATGCGGCTCTCAGAAGCTGAGCTGCGCAGACGCTCAAAGTTCTTGTTCATGCGATATTGACGGAATGCTGTCTGGATGGTGCGTGCTGCTCGTCTGCTCACAAAGTAACCTCCATATTTCTTCTCCAGCATCTCCACCTGCACAGCAGCAGCTTCATCAGTTATATTTGCTTCAAAAGAACGTGATCATAATGAATCTTTGTTTGCATGCCTTACCTTCTTGTCTTGTAGGTCTGTAGAGAGTTCATAACTGTCTGATAGGGCTTTGCACCTCTTGTTCTCTTCTTCCTCTTGCTTACGCAGGGCCAGGCTAGCTGGTTGGTTGCGTGTACGCTGTGCCCAGGCAAGGCTGGCAGGGCTTGGAGGGGGCACAAAAGGCACCCGAGGGCCTGGGGGGCCACAGCTGTTGTCCCTGTAACGGTCAGAGCTGTTCGCATAAGGAGATTTACTGCTGGAACTGTCTGAAAAGGGACGCGAAGCTGAACTCTGGGTTTCCTCCTCACTGAAAGGGGTGGGTGAGAGAGAGAGGAAAAGAGAGAGGAGAGAGATAATAATTCTAAAACGCCCCCATAAAGAGAGGATAAGATAAAAATCTCAAGCAAAACAGGAATTCATGACTTTATTCATTTTCCACTGACTTAGCATTTTGAGTTTAAAGAAAGCTTTAAACAGGGTAAATGTCCTAAACAAGCCTCAGGCTTTCCCAGAATTATCACACTAGGACAATTAGAACAAATCTAGTTATAATTAAGATTTAGAGAGATTTATGCAAGTTGATGCTTTAATAAGAGCTTGGTTTACTGGATCACAGATCATAGTTTATAAGTAAACAATCTATTATATATTATATTATTATCAGTATGTAATAGCTGAAACTTTAATGAAATTTGAAATGCAGTAGTGAATTTCCTGTCAAATCAACTTCTGTTTTTGACTTCTGTACCTGTCATGTGAGAAGTTTTGCCATGTGCATTGCACATCTGTCGCTTCATACACTCCCAGAAAAAAAAGGTACAAAAGTTGTCACTGGGGCGGTACCTTTTCAAAAGCCAAACGTTTGTACCTAAAGAGTCCATATTGGTACCTTAAATGTACAAACGTGTACCTTTTGAAAAGGTACAGTACCTCCCCAGTGACAGCTTTTGTACCTTTTTTTCTGAGAGTGTATCCAACCTGTTTTCACCTCATTTCTATACTATTGACACATCGTCATATTCTGTTCCCCACACAACAGCCCTCATCCTTAATGACTTGTAGTCTTCCGCTGTCATAAGTGACTCACTTATCTTGCAGGGTACAATCAGAGCAATCTGCATCAATTATGCAATCTCACTCAAGGGTCTTCATACCAAAGTATAACATGAAATAGTACCATGTTTTCTGAAGAAAATGCAAGTGGTGCTTTCCAGTCCAAACTCACCAACATGTTACTAAGGTGCTCTTTACGGTTTCCACAGAATTTCTTTGTGGTGACTAAAGAGTTATAAATGGTTGTTAGCACATTGCTGTGGTTTGATTGCAAGGATGTTCTGGGTTGTTGCCAGGTGCCTGCTCATGAAGTCTGCTTGAAATGACTCACATCCTGCCAATTTAATATAATTTAATAGGGTTTTTTTTCATGCATTTTTTTTTATCTACCAGGCAAAAGTTGTAATTCCAGTTGCTTGTCAAAGTAATAACATACCACACAATTCGAGGTAATCATTTATGCCGGTAGCACAAACAAGTTACTCATTGACGTTTAATACTTTGTATTAAGAGTTTGCAAACACCACTGCATAATAAATTACAGAAAAAGAATAGTCTATTGGCATAGGAGCATGGTTTACAGGGTCAGAGGCAATGACCCTTTGGTTTACCATGGGAAACACAACAGCATGTGATCAAAACTCATAATCCTGACACAGCTTTCTGACAGGACAGTGTGTGGGCACTTCTGAATCACTGCAGGCAACTTCCTGTTGTGTGACTAAGTCAGAGGAGGTTATTGAAGGAAAGATATTATCATATAATGCTAATGTACCACAATTTAGACATCTTGCGAAACTATTCCAATTTTGGTTAAATGATTTTTCACTCATGCAAACCCACACAAAGACACTTAATTGCATGCATACAATCTTTGTTTTGCTGTTTATCACATGTAACAACAGGTAATCACTAACACCTGTCCAGAAACGGCCAGTAATACAAAAGCACAAAGCCCTCCTGTTGCCTTCTGTTATATGTAGGAAAACAGAAACTTGACAGGTTTATAACAAAACAGCAGATAGGGTAAAAAAAAAAAATGAAACTTTAACTGTACACTTACCACATTACTAAAAAGACCCAAATAGGTGCACACATGAACATTCACCCTGAGAACGAGAGGAGGTTTCGCTTCCTTTAAATCCAAGTTTGACATAGAGTTGCTAAAACCTCCTGGAGTTCACCAAGCGCTGAACTTTGTTGCTTTAGAGTCGCTCTGCTGTTATGACTGACCGTCAGGAGGTCACCAACACATAGTCACATGGCCGTGCTTAAACCCTCCCTCCTGTTCTCTCTCCCTCTCTTTATTTACATTACACAAAGTGCACTGCTGTAGTTCACTGAAGTCAGTAGCTCGGAACGAGTGACCGGATATCTCACTGAGCCTGGAGTTTCTGGCCAGTTAGCTTAAGGATCTCCAGCAATGCTTGTATTTATCATCTTCTTCATATTCTAGAATAGTTTTTCACACATGTGTGTGTGTTCATTTTCTATGATGGTCATAAAAACCAGTGTATCTTTGTTGTGCTGGTCTGATGTATTTTCCACCCTGGTGTCCCGTACTTGTATGGAGTGGACAAAAGATTGAAGTGGGGGAAGGAAGAAACAGCAATTTCCTTTTGAGCTGTACTCGTAGGAAAGTTAAATCAGAAATGAGATCTCTTTAATGTCTTAACTGTGTCTCCTAGTAGGAATGAGATCAAATAAGAAGCAGCTTTGAATATTTGTTTTCTCTAGAGAAAAAACAGCCCAGTAATCTCACGTTTAAGAAGAAATGTCAGAAATGTCGCAAATTGTGTTCATATTTGTCGAAATTAATTAGGCTGCAAAGAAATGTAAACAAAAACTCAAACATTTCCCATATTCATAATCATCTAAGCCATAGCATTCACTTTAAAACCATAATTGTCACTGGTGTATCTTTATATTTTAGGAGAAACATCTGAGACAAAACTGATGCTTAAATGAGCTGAGTTCTTAGTTTCATTTAAATCTCTTGGAATATTATTTTCCTCTGGGTACTTCAACGTTTTTTTGTTTGTTTGTTTTTTTCTCATTATTTACTCATTATTTACATACTGTAGTTTTGCGGTGCACCATCCAGCACTCCAGTTTAGTAGGTGGTGGAAATACAACTTTTACATTGGTACATAGGAATGACAGAATCTGGCAAAACAATTCTGCCCCCTCTTGGACTGGAGAGTAATGGCGGCCAAACAATTGTACTATTAATCTTGAGCCACATGCACTTTTTAGTTGACAATTCTGCATGCTTTATTAGTCATTTTAGCACAATATACAGTCATTAAATTCTATCCTTTTGTGTTCCATAGAGGATGGAAGATCATGCATGCTTTGGAATGACATGAGAAGAAATAAGTGTTTTAGCTTGTCAATAGCTGTCAGCTACCTGAAAACGATTTTTACTTTGACTATAAACAATAAATGTATTTATTCAAGTATTTGTAATGATGCAATTGTTTGCTTTCCAAATTTTGTTTGCTAGATGGCGTCACATCTCCACAGTATGAAAAGTTCATTTGATACTCCACAGCTACAGCAAACATATATGCTATTAGATAAGGCTACTTTACATAAGCAATGAACTAGTTTCAAAGTTGCTTTAACTGGGTGTCTATGCATTATCACAGTTTTCTAATTCTAGCTGTCTAGTAACTTGAAACCTGCAATTGCATGAACGTAAATCCCATTAACGTCCTCTGAATGAAAGCTACCAGTTATATCACAGAGGTTTGCAATGCACCAAAATTAGTTTTACTTCTGTTTTACTTTCATACTGGTTTGGAAGTTGGCCGTACTTTAATTTAGCCCTTCACTGCAGCATGATGTAGAAATACAATCTGGAATCTGCTGCCTAATGACAAACCTGTGGTGCTGTTTTATTCTGGGAATGCTGCTGTAACATCTGCTCCTAAAATCTTCCATTTCCCCATCCCTCCCACTCTGTTCCTCACACACATGTAAGAGTGAGGGAAGCAGGGTTGCTTAGTGACAGTTGCCATGAGACCACCGTGGGAGGTGAGGCAGTCATTAAAAAGAGTGTTTCTATAGATACGGAGCACTAATACAGTAACCGTGGGTGTTGCTGGATAAGTTGCAGGTTGTGAGATTGTAAGACTTTGAATGTTACAACAGATATATACCTCTTATATATATTTATAGGTATCTATGGTTCCATGAAGCACCTCTAACATGGAAACTTTCCATTGCATAACTTCTTTATAGTGGAATAAGGTTCTTGAAAAAAATGCTATCTATATCTATATATATAGATATATTATTATGTTTCTGGCTATTGGTGTATGAGAGAGACTGGGAGAGTCTATAAGAGGACTAATGGTATTGTGTCTTGAACAGTAGGTGGGCCAAACACTAGAACTAACCCAAATATGTGTCTGTTGTGGAAATAAGCCCAAAAAACACTTCCCACTACTGGCCATATTTAGAAATAACTTCAAGAAAGAAGAAGCCCAAAGGGGATTATATTTAGAGGACATGGCAACACTGGTAGCTAGGCAAGTTTGTTTTAAGCATATTACATTTACTGAATCACCCAGGTCCACAGTATAAGGTGGAATATGTTATTCATTTGTAAAACCAGAGAAATGCCAAAACTTCCTTTTTAAGTTTAGCTGCTTTCTTTCAACTCATCTTCATTTTCTTTATTCAGGTCATATTTGCTGTTTGCAATAAAGAACAAAACAGTACTGACAGAGCAGACTCCTGATCTTTATTTAATTTAACCCATATGATTATGATGAGTGAATTAATTTTCTTTTATTATTTTCTCTTTCTTACTGCAAACATCAAATCACTGATGGACAAACGTTTAACAGCGTGTTGGTCTGTTAGAATCTGAATAATCAATATCAGCGCTTTATTAAGAATGGAATCATGTGAGTCAGTATATTATATAAATGTATGTGTTTTTGTTGCTATTTTCTCCAGTGTTATAAGAGATGTATCTTTATTTTTGCTTTCAGTTTAGGAGTAAGCAGTCAGGTGCTTGTTAAACAGACAGGAATGTTGTAGTAACTTGCTGAGCAGGTTGCATCAGAAACATATGTCCAATTAAACTTTTATAAGAACAAAATGCTCAGCATATTTTATTCTGCAAATAAATTCACAGGCACCAGAGCCAGTTTATATTCAGCAGCCCCAAGAGGTACTTGAACACTTGAGCCAAACTTTAAAAAGGCCAAACTACTGTAAGTGACATTTATGTAAAGGAAGACAGCATAAATAGACCTTTCCAAGCAAACATTTAAAGAGACAGTTCATCCAAAAATTAAATTCTGTCATCATTTATTCATTGTTTTACACATGAGATTCATTCTTCAGATATTTTGTAGAATGTGTAACCAAACACTCGACTACTTGACTGTTATAAAATGGAAAGAAAAATGAACATTTTGCTTAACAACTTTCTTCAAAATATGTTTCGTGTTCAACAGAAGAAGGAAAGTCATACGGGTTTGGAACAACCTGAGGGTGAGTAAATCATGACAGAATCTTTTGTTTTTGCGTGACTATCCCTTTAACAAAAGAGTCAAACTATAAAACAAATATATTGATCAAATTGAAGATAAGTGTTTGGGCACTTTTTGATTGTTAAATTATAAGTAAAAAGTTCTAAAGTCATTTATTTGTGGATGTCATCTGGTCTGATAAAAACTAATAAAAATAATAATAAAAAAAAAAAAAAAAAAAACCTTTTAGACCAATACTACTAATACAAATGAATAAACAAACTGCTATATATAACATTGTGTAGAAACTTCCGGAAGAGTGTGTAAATACAATACTAATACTGTCATAATAAATCAGTGGCAGGTCAGTTCACCAGAATGGTGAAAGGCATCTCTTCTGATAATAAGCTGTAATTGCTGACTAATTAGGGTGAGACTATGGGCTGTGATCTGCATTCATTGTCTTCAATCACCTTGATGTAATTAGTCTGATTATATACTAATGGGTGGGAAGACTCCTTTTCACAGTGCATTATATCAGCACACTGAGCAAGCATCAATAACAAGCTTAACAGCAGACAAATTTCAACAATGTGCTGTTGACAGCTATGACTGAATGGTGCAGAATGCATATTTTATAGCAACTTTTGTGTTTTTACATATTTTTAACCTGTTGGTATCAGGTGAAAACTAACAAGGGCCCATTTCAGTCCATTAAGATGACATGACGCGTCCTGAAGACACTGCTGTAGTGGTTTCAGGACAAGTGTCTGAATGTCCTCAAGAGGCCCAATCAAAGACTGAAAAGTCCCGAAAAGGCCTTCCAAACAGTCTTACAAGGAATAATGGGAGAAACTGACCTTAAAATATTGCAACATTTTCAGTCTGTGGTGATATGATATAATACATAAGCAAAGCTAAAAGTTGTGTAGCATCATAGAGTCAATGGGGCGTGATGAAATAATTATTAAAGAGAATCAGCACGTTATTGAGGAAACAGCTGTCACGACCAGCTTAAAAAGAGGATCAAATTTAGTCCATTTAACGTCACAGATTTCAGATTCTCCAGCCAGTATGTAATCAGTGCTATACAGACACGCTAATCTATGTTGTCAACAGAGATGAAAAGCTGTTTAAAACACACACAAACACACACACACACACACATGGCAGAGTGGGTAAACGCAGTGAAGTGTTTCAGCTGTCGTTCCAATATTTTCATTACTGGCTGACTGACTGACTGCCGACACTATATTTTCTTTTTCCTTTTTTAAATGACACACAGGCCGGCTACAGATGGAGCATTTCAAGGTTAAACGTTAATTGCCATATATATATATATATATATATATATATATATATATATATATATATATATATATATTACATACATGTAGTGAAATTATTATCCTTATAGTCCTTGTCCCACAAGGCAACAAAAAATAGAATCAGCTATGAATTAAGGACATACACCCACATAATAAAATGTAATATAATAACCTGTCAAGAAATGAGATGTGATCAGAATATAGAAGTGCAAATAGAATATTAAAAAAATTCTTATGCAAAATATACAAAAACGCAAACACCAAATAAATGAATATAAAAACTGATCTCAAAATAGGAGACTTGGATAAATTAAAATGCAAGGCAGTGTGTAGAACTCTATACAGATTTTTTCATGCATAGATTCATATTTTGGTCATTTTATTCATTCAAATGAATAAAAAAAAGTGGTATGAAAAAAATAATCAAAAATTTAAATTAATTTAATTTAAATTAATTTAATTTAACCCTACTAGCTTTCTTGGATATTCTTTCAAATGTGTTCCTAATAAATAAATGAAACAGATTTATAACAACATAAGGGAGAGTAATTTTTTTTTTTTTTTTTTTTTGGTGAACTTCCTGTTTAAGAAAGATACATTTCTTTAGATAAAAACAGACTACTTTCCTCAAAAACGGTCATATTTCCTCTTGACATGATTAAATAAAATACTAAAAATGAAATGGTGTAGCCAAGCGCATCTGAACACAACCACAACAAGTTTCCCCACGAGCTGAGCCAGCAAGCAATCCCACAATCCATTTGACCAGAGCTACACCTGAGGGTCTGTGTATTAATAAAGCGCTTACCTCTTCTCTCTTCCAGTTTTCACTCTATCCTGTCAGACATCTCCCATACTGGTGATTACTCCTCATCCATCCTCAAAGCTCATATTCACTGTTTTCCTCCCTACACACACACAGCTCAGGGTCTCAAAGGAGCTCCTGCCATCTCTTCATCACACACAGTCAAACACAGAACACACTTCCACTTGTTTTTCTCTGCTCTACCTCAAACATGTTCATCTGTTCAGTAGCTGCTGGCTATAATGAGCACACAGTCAGTAAAGGCATTCAAATCAACTGCATTATATGGCAGGAAATAATGGTCCTAAAAATAAAAAGACCAAAGTGCAAATATGACCACATCATTTCCTCTTCTTTGACAGAATAACGTCATTCTCAAACAATTACATAGAAACACTGACGCCTGAGTTTCACACTTAAACTCTGTATATTTGTATATCAACTCTGATATACAAATATACTCTGTATATCAACTACAGTTACTTGAACTTCAGACATAAAAACTTGTACTGCCTTTACTAATATATCTAATACTTTTTTATAACTTTTATCAGTAATGCACAAACCCTTTGGTGTGATGGGCTTTGAGGACAGTATTGTATAAGACAATCATAAGAACACTTACCATGTTGCTGCAGAGACAGTCAGCCATGCACACTGATCCTATATGGCACAACCGCACCCTCATACACACACACACTGAAGAGTTGAATAACTACATTTCTGACAGGCTTTTGACAGCTCAAGCGCAGGGATAAATAAAGCTGTCTGATGCACATATGGTGGTAAATGCTGAAATATTAACACACACAGAAGTGAGGAAAGAGTGGGGGGCAAGTGTTAGAAAGAGGCGAGGAATGGTTTAATTTCATACATGCATTCCTGAACAGCATGTGTGCAATCAAAAAGGGGGCGGGGCAAACTTCATGTGCTTCAGGAACAAAGCTGGTGAAAGATTCAGATAAACACAGAGTTTGCAGTCATGACGTTTATTCATATCTACAGCAAGTGCGACGTTCATTTCAATAATACCGCCTTGTTTTCATTTTGTAAATACAAGTTCTCAATACTAGTGGCCTTGAGAATCTCATTTGTTAGTGTGCTTCTGTTCCCTTAAATATACATATGCATATCATTAAATATGTATGTCATTTAAAATGTCAACTGGATGCACTATTGTACATCAGTCATTCTCAGGAAACACTGAGAAAATGTATGGTAAGGTCTATTGTCTATTTTCAATAAAGCACAGTCACATTCAAAACAAGCAGCTTTCTGCTGGCCAAAGTAACACATTTGTGTAATGTAATGTTATTTAAAAATGTATTTTTAATATTTTAAGAATGTTTTCTCTCAAAACCATGAGAACACTATATAAATCATTTACTAATGAAGTCATAGAATGTTCCATAAACATTACTTTAAAAATGTTTTTCCAAACATATACAGTCTTGTTCAAAATAATAGCAGTACAATGTGACTAACCAGAATAATCAAGGTTTTTAGTATATTTTTTATTGCTACGTGGCAAACAAGTTACCAGTAGGTTCAGTAGATTGTCAGAAAACAAACAAGACCCAGCATTCATGATATGCACGCTCTTAAGGCTGTGCAATTGGGCAATTAGTTGAAAGGGGTGTGTTCAAGAAAATAGCAGTGTCTACCTTTGACTGTACAAACTCAAAACTATTTTGTACAAACATTTTTTTTTCTGGGATTTAGCAATCCTGTGAATCACTAAACTAATATTTAGTTGTATGACCGCAGTTTTTTAAAACTGCTTGACATCTGTGTGGCATGGAGTCAACCAACTTGTGGCACCTCTCAGCTGTTATTCCACTCCATGATTCTTTAACAACATTCCACAATTCATTCACATTTCTTGGTTTTGCTTCAGAAACAGCATTTTTGATATCACCCCACAAGTTCTCAATTGGATTAAGGTCTGGAGATTGGGCTGGCCACTCCATAACATTAATTTTGTTGGTTTGGAACCAAGACTTTGCCCGTTTACTAGTGTGTTTTGGGTCATTGTCTTGTTGAAACAACCATTTCAAGGGCATGTCCTCTTCAGCATAGGGCAACATGACCTCTTCAAGTATTTTAACATATGCAAACTGATCCATGATCCCTGGTATGCGATAAATAGGCCCAACACCATAGTAGGAGAAACATGCCCATATCATGATGCTTGCACCTCCATGCTTCACTGTCTTCACTGTGTACTGTGGCTTGAATTCAGAGTTTGGGGGTCGTCTCACAAACTGCCTGTGGCCCTTGGACCCAAAAAGAACAATTTTACTCTCATCAGTCCACAAAATGTTCCTCCATTTCTCTTTAGGCCAGTTGATGTGTTCTTTGGCAAATTGTAACCTCTTCTGCACATGCCTTTTTTTTAACAGAGGGACTTTGCGGGGGATTCTTGAAAATAGATTAGCTTCACACAGACGTCTTCTAACTGTCACAGTACTTACAGGTAACTCCAGACTGTCTTTGATCATCCTGGAGGTGATCATTGGCTGAGCCTTTGCCATTCTGGTTATTCTTCTATCCATTTTGATGGTTGTCTTCCGTTTTCTTCCACGTCTCTCTGGTTTTGCTCTCCATTTTAAGGCATTAGAGATCATTTTAGCTGAACAGCCTATCATTTTCTGCACCTCTTTATAGGTTTTCCCCTCTCTAATCAACTTTTTAATCAAAGTACGCTGTTCTTCTGAACAATGTTTTGAACGACCCATTTTCCTCAGCTTTCAAATGCATGTTCAACAAGTGTTGGCTTCATCCTTAAATAGGGGCCACCTGATTCACACCTGTTTCTTCACAAAATTGATGACCTCAGTGATTGAATGCCACACTGCTATTTTTTTGAACACACCCCTTTCAACTAATTCAACTAATTGCCCAATTGCACAGCCTTAAGAGCGTGCATATCATGAATGCTTGGTCTCATTTGTTTTCTGAGAATCTACTGAACCTACTGGTAACTTGTTTGCCACGTAGCAATAAAAAAATATACTAAAAACCTTGATTATTCTGGTTAGTCACATTGTACTGCTATTATTTTGAACAATACTGTATAACTGTTAGTGTATAGTTGTGAGAATGTTCCCTGTTACACTTTTATAAAATCTATATGTGAAAATCTATCATCCTCACATGAAACTCTCAATCATGTGGATTCCTGTGACCAATGACTGGATTTTGCCTACAAAAATTTTTCCAAATGGCAAATTTTACCAACAATGGTAAGTGTGACAGCACATTCATAATGCTATTGATATAAATCTAATGTGTAATGCCAAAATGTTTTTTTATTTGGACATCAGCTCACAAAATTGTTCAGTTGTAACATTTTCTGTGACCACTTCTGCTATATTTTTTTTTTCATTTTCAGGCAAAAATGGCAGCATGTCCTGATAATGATTGACTTTATTCATAGTGGCACATTCAGCTCTAATATATTCCTCCTACAAGAGGAAACAACAAGAGTAAACATTAATTATGAACAGTAGGTTAACACAGTGAGCACAGTGACATTTGGGATACTATTCATTTACAACAAAGGGTCTCAATTAAATGTGTCTGAAATGTGGATTTAATTATATTAAAATGTCAGCATAGAAAGGAAAGATGAAAGATTGTTATATTTATAGTCAGCAGATAGTATAAGCGTTTCATAATCTGACATCTCACACGGCTGCAAACTCACTCTATCTTTGTTCATTGTTCATTTAAACATAAAGCAGCTTTTATTTTAGAGAAGCATTACTGAGTGTATCTGATATTTCTGTACAGAGAAATATAGAAGTACACTAATAATAGAGGTTAATAGACACACAAAGTACTGTTCTCCTGTTTATGCACCAGTGCACTGTACCCAACTGAATACACTATTAATTTAATGATTGATATGATTATGAAGTTTTTCAGTTTCTTTACACACATATATAACAGCAGTTAATCATGACTAGACAAGCTATTCAACATACAATTACAAAAACTGTACCAAAAGAATCACAGAGTCCTGTTATCACAGAGTTCAACCAGCTAATGTCAATCAAGCCGTTCCACTCATGCTGATTGGCTGCAGGTTAGCGAGAGGAGGGGCTACTGCACCTGGAGGCGGTGCAACAGAACTGATGGACAGATTCAGTCTCGCTCTCCTCCTTCTCCTCCTCCTCACTCATGATGAGGGACAAGAGGGTCAGACAGTTGAAAGAGAGAGATACAGTGACAGAAAGTCAGAAAAAGAGAGATGAGAACACATAAAGAACAGATACAAAATGATTGAGTTTAAAAAACAGATACAAAATGATTAAGTTTAATTTTATGTACCTGAAATAAGCTAAAAGAAAGTGCTACACCATTGATATGTTAGATTGATTCATAGTGTTCAGACAGACTGCTTTGCTCAAATGTGTCCACTAGATGGCAAACTCAACACATTCCACTAGATGATAAATCACAGCTTTATGTGTCATCTGTTCTGGAGGGCCACAAAACTTTTAGCCTGTTTGGAAACTGTATAGTTTTTCTGTATAACAACCAATTGCTTGCTACTGTTTAGCTAAAGTGTATAAACAATACAGTGACTGTAAGCACTCTTTAATTTGATGCAAATAAAAAGGTTGTGAGGGACACACTATATGTGACTGTTTTTAATATTTTGTATCAATGAAATTTACTTTTACATTGAACTAATTGGTTAACTAATTAATTTTGTTATCAAAATGCAGTGCATATACACTTTGAACAATACATTTGAAGCAACATCAGCGCATGGCTGGAAGCATCTGTACAGATTTCGTAGCAACCAACATCTTAAAAATGCACTTGAAATCACTTTCATAAACATTTTCTTCAGAACGACTTTATGAGCGCTTTACACAAAACGTCTTCTCGTTCCATGAATGAGGCCAACTGAGCAGACTGTAGTTCAATCCATCACATCGTTTTTCATCCGCATCGAATTAAATGGCTCAAACCCATGAGTGAATCACACTCAGAACGATACTAAATGAAATTAAAGAGTGAAACATGATGATATTAGAGTGAAGAAAACCGGTAAGTGAGTCTGTCAGAGTCTAAAGTAATGAGGTTGCTTTTATTTAGGGAAGCATTCTGCCAGAAGACGTGTGCACGAGGCTTTAAATGGCACAGTTGAGGAAAAGAGGATAGAGAGCGACAGATCAAGTTCACACTCTGTCTGTCTCTTCTTCTACTTGCTCTCAATCATGGCTTAAACTGAGCCAGCCATGTTTGATCCTGTGTGTACACAGAGTTAGCGAGACGCTGGAGGAAGAGAGAGAGAGAGAGCGAATGAAGGACACTGGTAGACAACGTCAGAGAAATAAATGAAGAATTGATGGGGGACGAGGTGAAAGTTGTAGTGACTATATATGACAGGCATCCGTCAAACTGTAAGACATTAATTAGTACCTCTCACTTCCTCAAGCGTCTGTCTGACAAGCCTCATCTAGCTTCTTCTCTGACAGAGCTGAAGTGATCACTTCCTCTTCCACAGTCCCTGAAGTGTCCTTCTCTCAACACTTCACAGGGAGGCCAAGAGGAAGGACACACCACCAACAAAATGTGACACACCAGGTGAGGGTAGCAGGTCAAAGGTCAGTGTGGAGTGTTTGGTAAAAGGCTGGTGGAAGCACAGACGTTTAGGAGAAGTGTTGGTGAATCAACAGATTGCAAGACAGTGGAAAGACAGAGTCCTAACATCCAGACAGGTTGTTTAAAAGCAACAAGTGATAAATCCCATCTCTTCCATATTAACCCTCACTGATTCCATATATACACTACCCCTTAAAAATCCTGAGTTGGTAAGATTTTTGTTTGTACTCACTAAAGACTTTTGAGCAATGCAATTTCAGAAAAAGGGTACAAAGTTGGCACTGGAGTGGTACCCTAAGGTACAAAAGCTAAACGTTACATCTTTGTACCTCATTATACCCTAAATGGCACATATTAGTACCTTTTGAAAGGGTACCACCTTTTTTCTGAGAGTATGAATATGTTCAGACTGGCTGTGGTTTTATGAGGACAGAGAAATTACTTGATAATGGACACTTGTTGCATCACACACATTTTAAAGTGGTGTTCACAATGACAGCATTTTGCAGCAAAACTTTTAAATTTTAATGACAGCTGATGATTTGTGGAGAGAGTTTTTTTTACTTTTATTTACAGAATAGGACATTGTGTGCAGACAGGAAAGTAGTGGTAACAGAGGAGCGGGATCGGGACATGAACCAGGTCAGACTCAAACATGGGCCCTTGAGAGCCAACAGCGCACATAAGTTCAGTGTAGTTTAACTTGCAAATGAGCAGTGATGAAGTCACCAATGGGAGGTGGATCATCTTCTGCACTCTCATTGGTAGTTTCTGCATTGTGTAGCTGCTCATTTGCATTTGTCACTGCAAATGGCTGTAATTGTGAACAGTTCTTCAGGATGATGTGGGAATCTCAAAAGGGGAAATGGGCTGAAGTGGCATTAAGGAATGCTGTGGGAACAGAAACTAAGGGAACTAAGGTATTTGGGCCCTGTCGGCCCTCTGCTGGCCCTTACCTGGCCCTCTCTGAGCACCTGCTGGAGGCCGGCTCGGGTCTGCCCAGCCTGGAAGGGCAGCAGAACTGATGGTGACTGTGGCTTTTAGCTGGCTGATGGGAAGTGAAGGTGGAAGCTGAGGAGAGATGAGTGATTGTGGAGCAGCTGGAGGATGAGTGTAGTCTGACACCTCTGAGAGAGACAGAGAAAGGGATGGAAGGACGAGTGGAGAGCAAATAAAGGGACAGAGATGGACAGAGAAAGAAGCAGATAAGCAGACGATAGCAGAAACATGCAAACAAGCAAAAGCAGTTCACACAATACAGGAAAAGTTAGAGAGACAATGTAATGAGATGTTAAAAGTGTTAATTAGTAATGTGAGATCAACTTAAAAATTAGTCTTAGCAGCAATTACAGTTACACACACACACACACAAAAAGATAATTTGGCCCAAATTTGAACAAATAAACTCGAATCTGTTACAGGGAAATGTATACGTTTTTTCCCCTATATTTATGGTTTAGTTTGAACCAAATTTTAATTTAATATTTGTCAGAAATACTTATTTTCCAAAAGACAAAAACATTTATTCAAAATAAAACATTTTTTATTATAAAATATGTAATTATTTAACATTTATTATAAACACAGGAGTGCTCTCTTTGAAATACTTTAAGGTTTGTTTAGTTATGTGATGTCATTAAAATATGATTCATATTTTCTGTTATGTGATAAAATAAATAAATAAATAAATGTATACATAAAAAAACAAAATTCTGCAGTCAATTAATCATGCCCATATGTGTTCAGCACATTAACAATCTGGTATAAAAGTAAAAAAATATTAAAAACTTATTTTTCAATTTCTTTAAAAAAAAATGGTCATATGGGGAGTGTTGTTTGCTCTTAACAGACACTATGGCAGCGGTTCTCAGTTCCAGTCCTCGCGTCCCACAGCTCTGCATATTTTGCTCATCTCTCTCGGTTAACACACCTGATAATCAGATAATCAGCTCATTAGAAGTGAGCTCCGTGTATGAACTGTTCACATTGACATGCTCCCTACTCCCAGGAAAATCTGTTGAAGTTTCCCTCACTTCAGAACATTCATTCACGGATTTGTGCTGCGCTGCACCGTCTTCACACACGGACAAGTGTGACATCTTATACCTCTGTAAATTAATACAATTTAAATTCACGACCTTTTTTGTGATCAACTTTGATTAATCTTTTACTTATAACAAATAACATTATAACATCTATTCAGGATAGAACGCAAAAACAGCAACAACAGATTTTTACATATTTCAATGAGAGAGAGGAAGGAAGTGTTCAATGCATTTTGAATGGAACATACTGTATACGTTCGCTTCTAACTGGAATCATGTTGGAATATCCAGTGATGTCCACTTCACAGGGCACTTACATTTGAATAGAACAAACGTCTGAAGCCATAAGAGAGACATACATATTGTGCAGAGCAGGGGGGTGAAAGGACAGGAATTGAGAACCACTGCACTATTGGTTTCATTTACAGTAGACAAATTTAGACTTCATATAAATAACACTATCTTTTCAATTTTTTAGTGCGAACATAATGGAATAAAGAAAATGTAACAGACCCATAATAGATTAGAATATTGTACATTCAATTTTTTTTTAAAAAGATGCCAGTGCTATTGCAGTCTGCCATCATTTATTATTTCAGCTCAAAATGTGTCTGAGTGATAACCTATCATTTGTTAACGATAAAAAGATTGAACTGCTTTTAAATTATGAATGAGTCTTTAGGTAAATTGTTAAATTGTGGAAAATACCAAAAAAAAAAGGAATATACAGTATGGACCAATGATTTAATAAATTAATAATATTACCCAATAACCGATATTGTAATATTGTGCATCCCTAGCATGATATATATGGAATGTCAGGTCTGCCAAAATAAAAAATAAATCAATACATAAATAAATATACAAATAAATGTAAAAAAGAGAAAATAAATAAATATATATATAAATAAATATACATAGAAAAGCAAAAAAACCCGAAAATAAATAATTATTTATACATTTATTTCCTTATTTATGTATATATTTATTTTTTCCCATATTTATTTATTTATTCTTTTTTTATTTATACATTTATTCATTTATACATTTATTTATTTTTACATTTATTTATTTCTACATTTATGTATTTCTACATTTATTTATTTCTTCATTTATTTCTTCCTACATTTCTTCCTGCGTAGGGTAATGAGGAGGGTGTGGTTTACCTCAGACATAGCAATCGAGCGCAGAGTAAGCGAAGGCAATGGGTGAGGCCACAGTGACACCCAGTGGCGAAATACAATACTCACTGACGTTGATAAATTGATTAAAATCTTACTGTGTGACATGGATATACTCGTCTTTATTCCGGACATGGCCGTAGAACATCATTTGGTCTGGATTTGTAAAATGTCCTGGGCTAACAAACATGAAACAGGGACTCAGAAACGGAAGCGCTTGATATTTTCCATTTTTCGGTCAAAACTCACAGAAAGGAAGCAGGGCACATAGGCTACAGTGAAGTCAACGCAAGCAGATTGACCAATGCTTTTGAAACGAGACCATTGCATTTGAGTGTAGCCTAATTTCCAAAAACAATATTGACAGCAACAGCTTTATTAAATGTATGAACTTCACGTTAATCCACATCAATAAATTCAGTTAGAGGATAAGACTGTAGCCTATAGGGCAGTTAGCCTACCACTAAAATCCAACCAGATCTTCATCAGAGCCATCAATACAGAAGAAATCTTAATGCATTTACACAGCAATCCGCCTACAAGTGCATACAAATATTATGAAGTGTCTTAGGCCTACATTTTGAAGACATAAATATGACATGATGGAATCAATGAAGTGATAGCCTACGTTTAATATGAAACTAAAACAGACACCAGGTGTCAGAAAGTCACTGTCTTAATGAGTGAATTCAATCCACTCGTTTGATCCACCGAATCAAAAACACCGAATCAAAAACAACTCGACGTGTTGAAGCGATTTGTTTCTGATCATTTATATTTAGGCCTATGTGTTATCTAAATAATTATAATAGCCTAATAATAATAATAAATAAATTACCAAATGTTCAAAAAGTTGGCAGAGAGGGGTCACGTTCGGGGAAACAACATAATTGTTGATAGGCTATATTTTTTGGGGCCATGGGTTTAATGCGCAAACCTGCGTGACCATATAGCAACTATTCAGAAATGGAAATTACGAATGCATTAATATTTTGTTTTGAATTTAAGAAAAGTCGATTGAATATTTACAGGTTTGTATCTCGTTATTATTTTCAGAATAGTAACGTCTTTGTAACCAACCACAGTGATCAAATGTTGAAGCTATCTCTATCTAATAGGCTACTTCAAAGATCAAATCAAATTATCTATTGTAAAAGTTTGTAAAAATTTCTGTAGCCCAAAAACTGCCAAAAACATAACAAAAAAATAGCTAGTAGCCTACATAACTTTTTAATTTGTATTATTATTGTCATTCTTTCTTTTTATTATTATTATTATTAGGCTATTGAAAATCAAACCGTTTCTCATTTATCTTTATTTATTTTTAAATAGAAAATCGAATGACCAAAATATACACGGACCCAACAGCTACAACGGAAAGAAAAGAAAGAGAAGAGCGACAGCAGTTGAATTTCGGGGCTGAGCTCCGTCGGGTTTGTCTTGACAAAGTCGGACCAACAACAATATCTAAAAGCTACTGAAAATTATTTTACATTTTCAGATTCTGACATGTTAGCCAGGGGACTAAGTTTTCACGGATGAAATAGTGCACATACAAATTAGGGATGGGCAACAGTGATCGAGTAATCAAGTACTCGACCGTGACAGCGATGATCGATCACGTAAACGATGATCAAAATTATTGTAATTTTTTTTTTTATTGGTTATGGCAGCACGTTGGGCGGCGCCCTGATCTTTGATTGGTTAGCTTCCCACTTGATGCCTCAAAAGACATAAGAAAGTCACACAGTGATGGCTGGCTTCCCTTTGAGAAGAACGATGAAAATACAGTTCAGGGTAAGCTGTGCAGCGCCAAGCTGTCACACAAATCTACAACAAATACAATTCGCAATCATCTAAAATGTGTAGCTACATAAAATATCTGGCGATAACAGAGTGACAACTCAGACGAGCATTGAATCACTTGCCGTAAGACTTAAATGCAACGCAGGCAGAACCGAGAAGACGACAAAGCTATTCGCTGAAATGGTGGTGAAAGATTTGCTGCGTTAGTTTCAGGGACAGAGCAGGTTTACTTGTCCAGTACCTGGCTGTCCCTGCAAAATCTGTTCGAGCGGAGCGAATTTATTCCACTAAATGTGGACAGGTTGCGCACCCGGCTCTCATCTGAGCACGTAGACCGACTTTTCTTTTTGAATAGACATTTGAATGTTTCACCGGTCGTGGTAAATATAATATCCATTTTTAAAATAATATTATTATTTCAGTTTTGAGCTTTAGCCATAGTTAAAATATCTAGGCTATTTGGCCTCTGTTTTATAACTTATAATAGTTGGTTAAACTTGGTGAACTGTTTTCTTTATCTTTTAAAAACTATGTTTCACCGCTGGTTTAAAATATGCTGCTAAAGTTATACTGGAAGACAATGTTTTGTTTAAAAAAATGCACTTGAATAAAGTAGCAAAAAATATATATATATCTTTGTGTTTTAATTTTTAAATCACAGACAAAAAATGAAATGGTCTTTATAAAATAAAAATGCACTGGATATATTTGTAGCCTAATTATATTCTTAGAGATGACGAAATCAAAATTATTTGTTTGTCATAGTTTTTATCTATATTTTAAATCTTATTCAATTATTTAGCAATAATCAGTGATTTCCATGCTATTAAATAATATTTTGGTTGATCAGAATGTGCAAATTGAATACAAAATATTAATTAAATATTAGAATACATAAAAAAATAACGATAGTGACACTAATGTGAATTTATTGTACTTTCGTGTTTTTAAAACGCAATCGGAGTTACACTTTCGATCAAGTTCACATCTGCATCGGCGAATTTTTTTTCAGATAAAAGTTACAAGAGCTAGTCTACGTCTGATTAATTAACATGAACAGTTATGCTGTTATACAGTTTTGGCTCATATAAGCAATGCCCGATGTTTTATTTTTCTATTATTATTGTTATTATTTCATTATTGATGATATAATAATGCAGCCAAGGTTTTTTTCCCCGTCATATTTGTGGGCATAATGCAATTCATATGGCTTCGAAAACCCGCAGGTGGTTTATGGAAAATAAAACTTAACTTAAAAATAAAACTTAATTACACCTATTACACTTAATAACGAAGATTGATAATATAGCACAAATCTGCCATACATTTATGAGAACTTTATACGAGTCTATAGTAAAATCTGTTCTTGCCCATCTTTCAGCGCGCTATCATGAAAACGCATCAAAGGGAGCTCGCGCTCTCTCTCTCTCTGTCTCTCTCTCTCTCTCTCTGTCTCTCTCTCTCTCTCTCTTGGTCTAACGCATAACTTAGCATCCTATTGTGCTGATACAAGTTGCAATGTTACGTCTGATATGTATCTCAGTTATCTGATTTATCATAGGATGTGTCATAGATAGAATTAGCTTTCGTTTATTGGTACACTCTTCCCCTCAGGCAGATATTTCTTGCTCCTTTATTAATAACATTGCTTGATCATAATCATAATCTAACCTGTCCTAATCATGTGTTCATGTTTTCATAGACAGATTTTCATGGCAGATTATTATTTTTTCATTTTTTTAATTTTCATAACAATCTTTAGATTTTTTCATTATATACATTATGGCCATGCCATTACAACCCGTTATATTCGCTGTAGGCTATCACTGTAATAGTTTGACCAAACTCCCCACCACAATCATTCCCTTTAAATAGATTCCATAATGGTTTGCCAGCTGCTGCTGCTGCTGATGATGATAACAATAGCCTAATAATAATAATAATTAAAAGAAAGAAAGAATGATAATAATAATAATAATACAAATTAAAAAGTTATGTAGGCTACTAGCTATTTTTTTGTTACGTTTTTGGCAGTTTTTGGGCTACAGAAATTTTTACAAACTTTTACAATAGATAATTTGCTTTGATCTTTGAAGTAGCCTATTAGATAGAGATAGCTTCAACATTTGATCACTGTGGTTGGTTACAAAGACGTTACTATTCTGAAAATAATAACGAGATACAAACCTGTAAATATTCAATTGACTTTTCTTAAATTCAAAACAAAATATTAATGCATTCGTAATTTCCATTTCTGAATAGTTGCTATATGGTCACGCAGGTTTGCGCATTAAACCCATGGCCCGAAAAATATAGCCTTTCAACAATTATGTTGTTTCCCCGAACATGACCCCTCTCTGCCAACTTTTTGAACATTTGGTAATTTATTTATTATTATTATTATTATTATTAGGCTATTATTAGATTAGATTAGATTAGATTCAACTTTATTGTCACTGCACATGTAGGTACAAGGCAACGAAATGCAGTTAGCATCTAACCAGAAGTGCAATAAGCAGTAAGTACAGAATAAAGGTCTATAATATGTACAATAACTATACAGGTAAGTATTATGGACATAATTTACAGATATTAAATACTATTAGCATGATATACAGATAGGTGTACTATGAACATACTATACAGATGGGCTATGTAAAAGTGTATGTACACTATAGGCAGGACTATGAACATAATTTACAGTATTGCAATGGACAGTAAAGTGCATAGAAAAAAATATTTCAATGTTCAAATGGATTATACAGTGTTCCTGGATGAACAGGGAGTAGCGCAAGTAATCACAAGTTACTTTTTGCTTGTTGTGAGTAAATAAATAAATCAGAGTGTTGAAGATGGCGATGAGTCTATGTGTGGTGTGGGGGTGTTGAGGGGTGTCAGAGGGCAGAGTTCAGCAAGGAGACAGCTTTAGGGAAAAAGCTGTTCCTGAATCTTGTGGTTCTTGTCCGGAGGCTCCTGAAACGCCTTCCGGAGGGGAGGAGGTTAAACAGTTTGTGGTCAGGGTGAGAGGAGTCCTTGAGAATGCAATATTATAATTATTTAGATAACGCATAGGCCTAAATATAAATGATCGGAAACAAATCGCTTCAACACGTCGAGTTGTTTTTGATTCAGAGTTTTTGATTCGGTGGATCAAACGAGTGGATTGAACTCTGAGTCCCTGTTTCATGTTTGTTAGCCCAGGACATTTTACAAATCCAGACCAAATGATGTTCTACGGCCAAGTCTGGAAAAAAGACGAGCATATCCATGTCACACAGTAAGATTTTAACCATATACCTCGCAGTCACAGACCGTATCAACGTCAGTGATACTTATTGTATTTCGGCACAGGGTGTCACTGTGGCCTCAACCCTTCGCCTTCGCTTACTCTTCACTCGATTGCTATGTCTGAGGTAAACCACACCCTCCTCATTACCCTACGCAGGAAGAAATGTAGGAAGAAATAAATGAAGAAATAAATAAATGTAGAAATACATAAATGTAGAAATAAATAAATGTAAAAATAAATAAATTTAGAAATAAATAAATGTATAAATGAATAAATGTAGAAATAAATAAAAGAAGAAATAAATAAATATGGGAAAAAAAATATATATACATAAGGAAATAAATGTATAAATAATTATTTATTTTCGTTTTTTTGCTTTTCTATGTATATTTATATATATATATTTATTAATTTTTTTATTTTTTATATTTATTTGTATATTTATTTATGTATTGATTTATTTTTTATTTTTGCAGACCTGGCATTCCATAGATATAAGGTTTCCTTTAAAAAAAAATAAAATAAAAATAAAATAAAGAAAAAAATGTAAATAAGGCAATAATTGAGAACATTTTGAAAATGAATATTATTCTGGATGTAAGAAAGCTATTCAAATGTCATCCTTTGCAATAATGTTCATCCTGCTGTAATGTAGTAATAAAAGCAGCACTGTTTGATGTTTGAATGAGAAATAGAGCTAGAGAAAGATAGAGAAAGTGAACCCTGGTGGCTTACATAAACCAATACAGTGACTGAAATGTTCATATTGTGAAAGTCTGCCCATTATGCATTTGGTATTTCCCCCCCTTGATGTTTTCATTCTGTCCTTTTCATACTGTATGCACTCATGATGTCTGCTATTCAGCTGACATTCAAAGGCACCCCGCATGCAGTTAGTACTTCTGTCTGCTGCCAGAGTAAACGACCACTTGTAAGTTATGTTTGGGAAGATTTCCAGTCTCATACTGCAGCATCTCCAAGAAGAATAAAGAATCAGTGAAGTGGTCTTGACTCAAACACTACATGCTCTTCTATAAAGCAGCTGTGCTGCATGCGTCACTCCATCTGTAGCACGTTAGCATGTAGCTCTAAAGCCACAGCAGTCAAATATGCCAATTCAAACCCTTTCATTTTACCATGGCAACAACATCAGGTGATATAAATGTATTATTCCTTCAAGGGTGTAAAATACGCAGCATCTGCCTCAACTTTAGCAAAAAACCAATTGGGTAAATATAATTGTGTTGTGTATTAAATTGGACAAATAAGTACATGTAAACAATGTTATAATTTAGTATTCAGGGTACAGTGTTCTTTGGTTCCAGGTTCTATGAAGCACCTCCCTCAGAAACATGCAATGGGATCAGATTGGTTAGCTCGCCCAGTGTGTTGTGATTCGCTAACCTCCTAGTGCACGTTGTGTGGAAATGTGACACCCCCTTGCCATTACAGGTAGATGCATGTGACTGAAAACTGGATTAATAACACTGAAAATTCATCTTTTTGTCATAGGAATATAAAATGATTTACAATTAAAAAAACAATTAATTAATTTAAACAGGAAACTTATTTTAAATTGTTAAACAATTTCACAATTATATTGTTTTTACTGCATGTTTGATCAAATAAATGCAGTCTTGGCGAACATAAGAGATTTCTTTATGAAATTATTTAAAAAATCTCCCTTCTTCTGAACAGTACGCACAGTATGTATGTATGTATGTAAGCAAGGGTTTGTTTATGTAAATCCAAGAAAAAATGAACCCATGTGAAACTCGTATTCATTAGCAGCAGAATTCAGCCACACACTGTCACAACACGTTGACACTTCTCTTTAATTGGTCTCATGAATGAATCTATTCATTACAGCACTGAGAAATGTGGAGAAAGTGTTTTCATAATATTTGCCTTTTTAGTCCCGCTAAACAAGGTCAAAGAGAGAAAGAATGCAAATACCACTGGCACCATCATGAGATAAATATGTCTGTGAATGAATAAAAAGCTAATCAATTGCTCCTGAAATGTTAATTAACATATACCATAATATTTAAGTTTTCATGTGTGCAGGGACAAAAAGTGAATCATCATAAACCTTAACAGCTTGGTTCATGAATATTAATTAGGAAATGTAACGTTCGCTTAGCCCTTGCATATATATTGTACAGTATACATGCAAATCATGTGGACTGTCACTACAGATCATTACAGACATGGGGTTAAACAGCATCTTACCTCTCTAAATGTTTTGACAGAGACTGAATTTAAGGCAGAGAGAGAGACAGTCAGTCCCCGAGCGAGAGCTCCCAGTGGGAAGATTACGCCACACAGACAGTAAGAGCTTTTCAACAGAGCCACGTTTATTACCCCCACGCCACAGCCTGCTCCTATCTGCTAAACACGAGTTACAGTTTTACCTGAGGACCTCGCTTTCCATTTCACACACACATTTATGTTCCAAGTCATTGCTTTTCCAAAGCTAAAAGATAAGGCTTGATTTCCATCTCATTCCTGTCACACCTAGCTGTAATTAAAGAAGGACTCAATCCTCTTTGCAGCTGAGTTCTCTATTTATATTCTCCACTTCCTTCACTCCTCCGTTTTATCTTTTCCATCCCTCAATCTTTCTAGTGCTTTACTGCCTGCTTCTACTTCACCACGCTGTAGGCTCAGGAAATTGGTCTTGTAATGAGAGAGAAAAAGAGAGAGACTGTCTCAAAACCTAGTGAGCCAACTAGCTAGAGAGCATTTACAACACTAAAATAGATCATTCGATTTGAACTCAAAATCTATTAAACTGTTGACCTAGACAGTATTTTTTCAGTCATTTTATGAATCTGAACATTATATCAAAACCTAGTGAGCTGCAAACCAAAAGATAACATCTGGCATCATGAGCACATTTGAGCAATCGATTTTAATGTCTGAATTCAAAATCTGTTCAGCTGCCTATACAAATATATCTTTTTTTTTTTTTCTTCATCCTAGATGCATTTAGTTTGAACTAAATAATGGAGTTTATTTGTTTGAATGAACTGCCCACGTAGAGTGCATTTTAGGCACGATTATTTGATTATAATATATGCAACTCTGAGTTGCCTACAGCATTTTTGGGAATCAAATTAAGAATGTTAAAACATTTAAACTGAAAATTTAAATTCAAAACCTAGTGAGTCAACAGAATTATTTTTAGTACTTTACGGACATTTAAATGCATATGAACTCAAATAACAAAACATTCATGAACCTAGCAAAGCTTCCAACCAATACATTTTTGGGAAGGGTGACATGGAAGACTTTTTCATAGCCAAAATTGAATATTCAGACTTAAATAACTGCCAACCAAGGCCACTTTTTTCAAATTAAACGAGCTGAACCAAACCAAAAATGCTGTCTAGGCAGGCAGCACACTAGGTTTTGAGATGCAGCCAGAGAGAGAGGGAGGCATCCAGGGATGAGCAGCAGGATAACTGGAGAAACACCTACACAGCGAATAGTAGATCCAGCATTCGAGGAGGCCATGGGATGGAAGACTGAAAGCTCACAGAAAGACACAGAGGTGACTGAAGGACAGAACTAGGACTTCACGCAGAGGAGGAGAGGAGAGTGGGAGGAGAAACATAGAGAATACAATAAAAAAGTGTGCAAAAGGTTCACTATGGGGGTGGCTGAGGGCAGGGAAAGAGAGGGAAGAGGATATATTTCTCCTGACTCGTAAAATGATAGATGTTTAAAGATCAGTGTCAATGTGTGGGAACATCTGTGCTTATAAAAAGAGCAAAATGAGCACGAGCGAAGGAGAACAAAAATAACAGATGAGAAAAATAACAGTGGGACAAAAGAAATGAAGAATAAGGGGAATGTTTTTGAGGATGAGTGTTATTGCAGTTGAAAGCATACGGTCCTCTCATCTCATATACACAACAATAACATATACAAACTGCACATCCAAAATTTATTTCTAACATCGTTTCTATTCCATATACACCAATATCAGCTTAGAAAAAAATATTGAGTGTCCCTGGTTCAACACAATCTGAAAGCAAAGTTGTGCATTAATATTTCAAGATAATATAAAGAGCTGCTGAAATACTCCTACATAAATGACCCCTCCAATCAGTCTGGTAAAGTTTATGTAATGCGTTTTTACAGTAAAAGCTCTTCTAGGTTCTGTAATAAAGACATCATTTGAACAGATGTACTGAAGGGGTGTTTGCCCGCTCCAGCTGACTCAGTCCTTCTTTCAAACAGAAGAATACATTCCTGAAATGTCCTTGATGTTATCAGTTAAGATGTGCCGTAACAATGCTGCAGATTTTATGTTAAACTCACAACACGGGTAACTGAAATGCACCGGCAAGACAGATAAGAAAACTTCTTCAGATAACAAAACCATTTTTATCTGAACAAAGCTGCCAGTTCGACAAAATGTTGTGCTGATCTTTATCAGAATTCCTTTATATTGACAAACTGACAGAGGAACATACAACAACACTAAAGAGCACAAGAATGACAGTTAGAAAAAGGAAAAGCCACCAAAACAAGTTTTACATCACACCATACTGTAGGTCAGTGTTTTGGTTTTGTACAGAATGTTGTTTGCAGTGGTGCACTGATTCAGACTGAATATATGCACACAAAATAAAAAATATCGATATATTATAAATAAGGTAACACTCCACTAACTATATGTTGCTCCTACTAATCGAAACCAGTCTACTAATACACTAATAAGAGTTAGTTGACATATAGTTGCAAAGTTACTTACATATAGTTGCTAGTAGAATGTCTATTGGGCTATTGAAATAAAGTATAAGCATAAATAATATATTTATACATAGAAATTTTAAGAATAAAGCCATAACATGTTCGTATAGAATCTCCGTAAACATTCCTTAAACATGTCTTACCTTTTTTTTTTATCTTGTCACATTTTAATTTAGACCGCCATTTCACATCTGCATCATTTTAATTCTGTGACGCTGTAGATTCAGCAGTGGCACAGGAAACAATTGCAAGTGATCCCCAGAATCAAAACATTTGATAAGTCTGTCATGCCAAGAAAATATCAGTCTATTTTCCCTCTTTGATATCTTACTATTACCAAGTTTACAAGTCACGCATGAATTGGACAAATCAGCTGATATGAGTAGTGAATCAGATCATTTTGTTCTGCACACATACATTAATATCAACAATAACATTCTATAATCCTATAACAATTACAATAATTTCATTTAAATACAGTGCAAAACTATTTTGCCACATTTTAGCACCCAATTAAACAGAACTGAGGGTGGTTAATATGATTTAGTTGTAAAATATCTTGCTATAAAATCACAGTTATGAGTTCAACCCTTTTGTTTGTCTGTTTCTAATTTAAAAACAGAATAAAAAAAAATAAATAAATGTATATACATTTAATAAAAAATCAATAGAATAAAAATCTTTGTCAAAGTCGGCATATGTTTTAGTAACTATAAATCAGTTAAAATAAATGATAGCATATGTACAGCAATCATTTCTACTGCAAAAGACAGGTTCCTACTTTTAGAAATGTATTTGTCAGGGAGATAATGATTCGTTTTTAAAAAGCCGTGGCTCTGAATGTGAGGCTTCTGGCTGTGGCAGACTGTAAATGGTACAGCATTGTACTTGTACTGCTTCGGCCCCCGGTTACCAGGACACACTCCTGCTGCCTGGCAACCCAGCAGCTGTGTGTGTGTGTGTGTGTGTGTGTGTAAGAGTGTGTGTGGGTGTAGCATGAGGTGTGCCAAGAGATGAATTCCAGTGTTCAGAGATGAAGGATTATTACATTCTGACCGCCAGCACCTACAACCTTTTTTGGTTTTGCAGTGTTTTTAGGAGTTCCACTGAAGCTCTGCAGTAATTATTAAGTAACTAGTGGCACTCTGTTACTGGTTCAGCACTGGGTGAATCTGCTGGCTTGTGCTCATATAAGGAGCTATAAACATTATTAACAACTTAGCAGACAGATAATAACACAACATGTCATGTAAAATGAGAATAACTCATTTAAACAAAGACTTAAGCACAAAGAGCCTTTCTAGGGCAACATACACAAACTCCTACGACTTAAATAAAGGACATTTTCATTTCTGAGGCAGCTTGGAGTTAGAAAATGCTGCATCTTACTATCTGAAAAGATGCACAATAAGTTCACAAACACATTAATGCATCAGAGAGCGTATTCTGAGAGTGGTTTGAAATGTGATGGAGGGTCAGTATTAAAAAAAAGAGGTTGCGAACCACTAGTGTGGAGGCTTAAGTTCATGCCTGGTAATGGGATGGCTGCTGCTCTGCTCCTTGTAAGGAAGCCATGAGCTTTCATTATTATGCCCTTAACCCCAGGTTGCTCCAGCTGGATAAGCTTCTTTGAATAAAACAGTCAGCTAAATCACCATTTCAAACTCGTTGGTGGATGGTAACGCGAGGCTGCATTAAAAAGGTGTAATTAGCACCTGAAGAAATGACTGCTAATATTAATATTAAGATGACTTCCAGCAAATTTTGATATAAGCTACATGTACTAGATAAATAAAGGATTAGATGTGGAATATAATTATAACACGTACAGCATGGTCCTTTCATTTGAGTTTGTATAATGTGATTCCCAAAAAATGTTATATGCATATATGCATATATATATATATATATATATATATATAAAAAAAGTAAGCATGAAGCTTCACCCTATAAACCTTAAGGGGCATAAGATACATACAACTTGGACTTCACAAAAATTAGCCACAAATTCACCAAATCTTAAAATAGTTATGATCTGCCGTGAGACTGTGTTGGAATTTCGCAGAAGAAAGACAGTCATGCAGTTTTGATACAACACGCTGGGAAATAAAAAATGAATAAAAGCATAGTATTTTCACAAACAATCTAAATTTAAACTAGTTAACAGAAAGGAAAAAAATTAGCTTTTAACGTCAATTGTACCGTTTGATGCAAATAGCTATGGGTAATCATGTCTCGTCGAAAACAAATGCTGTGTCACTTATTAAAAAAAAAATCCACACAGCTTCCCCAACAAGTCTTTTCCCCAAAATCTACTGTTCTCCATATTACAGTATCTCTCTCTCTCTCTCTCTCTCTCTCTCTCTCTTCTTCCTCCCACTCATGTTTCTTTCACTGTTGTGTGTCGCCCACCGAGTTGCTCTGAGCTCATACGGTTCCCTCGGCAACAGATCTCCTCCACTCAAAAGCCGTGTTTATTAAAGAGACCAGAGAGAGCGCTAGTTATGGCTTTTCACACATTACATATTCAATACCTCCTGAGGCTGGGGCACGTCATCAATCCAAACACACAGAATCCACTCGCTGTCGCTTATGAGCTATCATTATCCCCATGTAAAATACGAGCGAGTTTTCATATGAGACCAATGAATCAACCTCAAGAAATCAAATAAGAGTGCTGCATTTAATATTCAATAGCTCTGAAAGAGGGGTTTCCCCAAATCACAGCAGAATTGATATAAAGTGAAGTGACATTCAGCCAAGTATGGTGACCCATACTCAGAATTTGTGCTCTGCATTTAACCCATCCGAAATGCACACACACAGAGCAGTGAACACACACACACACACACTGTGAGCACACACCCAGAGCAGTGGGCAGCCATTTATGCTGCGGCGCCCGGGGAGCAGTTGGGGGTTCGATGCCTTGCTCAAGGGCACCTAAGTCGTGGTATTGAAGGTGGAGAGAGAACTGTACATGCACTCCCCCCACCCACAAATCCGTCCGGCCCGAGACTAGAACCCACAACCCTTCGATTGGGAGTCCAACCCTCTAACCCTTAGGCCACGACTTCCCGAAAATATATGGAGTGTAGTTAAATATTATTTAAATAAAGAGGGAATGCATTTTTTCCCAAAGTGCTTCTCCAACCCCTTCTAGACATGTGTAATTAAATCTAACATCTCCCTGATTAGACCAGCTACAAGATTTAGTACAACATGAGAGATCATAGTCTGTTATCTTCAGCATGACTGTCAGTAATAAACAGAGCACACATACTGCAATTAGCAGCTTCCGGATACTATCACTGATGTATTAAGAGGTTTTTGGTACATTAAACCCAAAATGAAACAAGATATACTACGTGCAGAATGGAACAATCAATCAAACCGCATATAATAAAAACAAAACAAAAAATAAAACACAGTAAGTCTTCTCATTATCATGCATTACAGATCCACAGTCTAAAACATCTAGAAAAGTGATTACAGCAGTTCCTAGAGGTGAATATTTTCAAGTGAATGTGTTCAAGCATGTCACATTTTTTAGGATAGATGTTGACATTGCATGTATGAAAATTATAGCGCTTTTGGCTCTATAGCATTGGATGGGAATAGCTTTTTTTCTCTCTCTATGTGACTGTATGTAAAACTATTTAGTTTTTACTCATTTACTCACCCTTGTATCATTCTAAATACAAATGATTTTCATTTCTTTGTCAAACAGGGTTAATTGCCGAAATAAAACTGCAGCTTTTATTTTGTATCTTTTAAAGAGCAGTCCATAATTAGAATAAAGCTAGGTTTGTTTAGTAAACATGAGGACAGGATAACCACTTCAGTATTAACTATTCGAATCCATCTACATGTATTAATAACTAGTTCAAGAGGTGATGTAACACATTAAATAGCAAGATTACTTGGATGCTTCGTACAAAAGTGTGTAATTTAGGGAAGATAATGTGTGCAGTTATGGGAATTATTGGTTATTGCTAGAAGGCATATTTCATCATTACTGTTAGCTGCTAACACCCACCTGTTACTGGGATATGGATTAGCTTTTAGAGCGGTAGCTCTTAGTCATTAGTCCACTCCATTAATAGCTTTGTTTAGTGTTTCTGAAACTTCCAAGGTCCTTGCACTTTAAACCCGCTGTAATCAGAAACTGAGGTGATTACTGACATTAACCAGTATTTACATGCGGGAGAAATAAGCATATTAAACCCAATATAAAAATGCCATTCACAACCTCAGTAATGAAATATTCCATGTGCACTGATGAACTGTGCACAATAAACTCAAACATTTTAAAAGGGTCTATAAATGTTCTAGACAGTCAGTTTTCAAGAAAATAAATAAAAAAAAACTTGACCATGGGGGTGAATTAATGAAAATTTCCATTTCAGATTTTTTAGTGTAGAGTATGTAGATTCACATATGGATCACAGGAGGCCATATTCAATTTCTTCCAATGCTTGCAAGCAGGGCTTGAAAACGAAAAAAAAATTCAAATCGGTTCACTCCGAGCAGAATCGATATTTTAACGGTTCTGTTCTGCATTCCTCTGATATTATGACCGTTCCGAAACCGAAAATACCGGTTAATAACGCATACCGCGCGCCTACATTGGAAATAACGAACTTGCGTGCGCAAAAGACGCAATATGTGAATGGCCCCTTACTTTGCTTAATCTCGGAAACTCTTGATATCGCCTTTTCCACCACTGGATCTCTCGCTATTTCGGAATGGAATTACACATCGCTGTCCATGGTTTCATCAGCATCCTCCCATTCCACAAAGTCTATTTTATTTTATTTTAGCCTATTATAAATAAAGGTTTATCTGTTTTTAGTAATTTTATTTTGCTAGATATTTCCACTTTGTGGGAGTCCCGCAAATAACTTTATTTTCAAATGATATATTACCGCCCAAATATTGTCCCGCGACGCACTCGGTTGTGCTGGGTCCCGCGGTAGCTACTCCCAGGGCTGCGTTCAGCCCCAACAAAATGTTGTACAGCGTTTTTTAAACAGAAACGGTGATCCGTTGAACACGCTGTTCTGATGACGCAAGAGTTGCAACTATGGCAGCTGAGAAGGCCATTCCTTGTGTTCTTTGTGAAGAATTTTCGGAGCCATCTATTTAGCCTCACATAGGCTACTGACTTTATTTGTAGTTCATACGGTTTTAATACCCTGTATTTTCTTTCTCATTTTTAGGAAAAGCACTTAATTACCATTGTTTATTTCTATACCAAATGTCATACACTTGCAATGAAGCTAAAAATATAAACAACTACATCATTATGTTGAAATCCTATATTTTTACAATAAAACTTACGACAAACATGTCTTCTAATATCCTCAGCTGCAACAAACACATTTGTACATTATTTTCTTTGAAGCCATTGTGCGAGTTCACTTTAATACCGCGTGCTTTATATACACATGTTGCTGCTGATTGGACTGCAGTTCTGACACACCCACCAAACAAGAGAAAACGCATCTCAAACCCCGTTGCACACTGGTGCACGCCGTTTCCAGGAAACATGACGTTCAACCCGCAAAACGTAGCAAAACGTTGCACACCGTTTTGAACTTGAACATGCCCCAGGACTCTGCTTGAGTGTCGAATGCACATGCACCAACGCCTAGAAAAAATAGCCTCTTTTTGTGCTGCGTCATCAGGCCCAATTTGGTCTTAATCCGGCCCTGAAGGCGGTGCATTGCCATTGAGACTTGACTGAGTTCACAGCTGAGCGGACATTTCACTTGCTGGCTTCAGAGTCACATTTGCATATGCTGTACTGCTGGAATTCGTTATTGGTTGACAGCAAATTTCAAATATTAAACGGAACGATAAAATAACGTTATTAACCGGTTAATGTCCATTTCAAATTTTCAATTCTGTTCGGAACTAAAAAAATTCATTTCGATTCTGTTTCTTGTTCTGTTCCTGTCAAAATATAGTTTGTTTCCGGTTTTCGTTTTTGTTCCTTGAACCGGTTCAGAGCCCTGCTTGCAAGACAACAGCCTATTACTTAATATCCTTTTTATAGTCTTGCAAACTGAAATGTTTTTTCTAGGGATGCACCGAAATTTCGGCCACCGAAAATTTCGGCCGAAAATGGCCTTTTCGGTTTTCGGCCGATAGACTTTTATCACCGAAACAACACGGCCGAAATGTTGTGATGACGCAAACAGAAACCGCGACCTGCACGTGCACCTGCATAGCAAAGACTACGAGCTCCCCGCGACATTCACTTAACACCAGTGAGAACATTCTCTCTCTTCGTATTCCTTTATTCGCAGCATTAAAGCGTCTCCTAACAAAGAGATTAAGACGGACCACGAAGTAAAAACAAAGAAAAGTACAGTCTTATAGAGTCTGTTAGCACACGTCTCACTGAGATCTTTTCGGATCCTCTGCACTTCATCGCGAATGTGCTTGATCCGCGTTATAAAGACCATTACTTGGATGCGGAAATAAGGCAGCGCGCACGATTTATTATTAAGCGTGAGTTTTCATTTTGTTATTCGTGTATGTGTGCCGGGCTAGATCTTGTTGTGTGTTTGTGACTGACAGACAGCCTCTGCGGCGCGCATGAGAGATGTCGCAGATCTCACAGACAAACTTCTTAATAATATCGAAAATTTTTTGGTAAGAAAATTGGTAAGATAAAATGTGCACGATAACATTATTAAGCAAATCTTTTTGCCATCGTCACTCTTTATCGCTCTTTGTCAGACACGTGGTTTTGTTGTGTGTGACGTCACCGCGATGCCATTTTTGAGGTATCGCTATTGACTGAAACAACCACGATTACAAGAATAGAAGTAAATAATAGAATAAATAACTAATATAACTACTTAGATAACTATCTAGATAATAAGTAAATACAACACGCAAACCCGGAGAAGCAAAAGAAGATTGAGAAAAGGCCGTACCGAGATAAATTCAATAAAGATGCCAGGGACCATTATATGGAGAAATTGTCATCCATTCATAACATAGATCCATATGAGCTGACTGCATTAAGTTGGAGTGCTGACCCCGCATTGCTACCTTCATCCTCATACTTGGACATTGTAATTTATCTTGTTTATGGTATAGTGTTGTCAAAAGACCCAGTACTTCGGTACCAAGTCGGAACTAAAAAAATGTAAATGTGACGGAACCAGGTTTCTTTAAGTAACGGTAGTACCGAGGTCCCGTTCAAACCCGGTTCAGCGCTATGATTTCCGCAAAGCAGAAAACGAGGACAGAATCTCAAAATCCAGTCATGAAAATTAAACTTGCATTTTAATATGGACAGTCATGGAATTTGTCAAAGTTAGCATAAATTAATCAGATCAAATCTCCATATGGACCAGTATCTGTAAATGTTAAGCTGCAAAAGTTGTTTGAAATATGAATCCGTGTTCTGCGCGTCTCTGTGTGAATGAATGGCAGAGACGTGCGGGTTTGTTTACTACATAAACTGAAGCGCATGACGCTTGCATTAATTCAGCATCTGAACTTCGTGACCCATTCTGTCATGAGACTAGATATGCAGCCTATCACACAACAAGAACGTACAATTTTACCACATTTAAGACCAACACAATCCTCCCAATTGAACACACTAGCATTGATACCTTACAAATGGCGGCTATACCCATAATGCATTTCGTGTTCCACGAGTGTGACGTCATCTGACAATAAGCGATTATTTAACGGGAGTTTTCGTTCTGTTATTCGTGTGTGTGCACCGCAGTCGTTCTTGTTGTGTGTCTGTGTGTGTGTGTGTGTGACTTACAGACAGCCTCCGCAGTGCACATGACAGATTTCGCAGATCTCACAGACAAACGACTTAATATGATCACACATTAGAAGTGTTTGGTGAGATAAAATGTGCACGATAACATTATTAAGGAAAAATACATAGTACATCATTTTTTTCCCTCCAGTACCGAAAGCAGAACCGATAGCGTCAGATCTTACTCATACTACGGTCTTTCATAATTTAGCCCCGGGGCCAGTTTAATACCGGGTTTCGATACCCATCCATACTGTTTAAGATGCTGGAATATAAATTTGTTGTGCTGCTACCTTTTGTAGCAACGGCTTTTAAACACACTTTGCAATGTGGCATTATTTTTTCTGTGTCTGACACTAAAAAAGCGAACCAATTCCAAACAACGGATGAAACGGTGCCTTTCTTTGGAACGAGCTCTGCGCTGTTAACTGTAATGTGTCTGTGTGTGGCTGTAAGGAAAGCGGGGGGAGGGCAAGCCCACTCTGAACTACGAAAGCCTAAGAGGAGAGCCGGTGGTGGAAGTTAAAGAGAAAACCGATTTTCATTAAAAACAAATCTCCCTTAACATCTAAGCATGTCAACAGTAAAATTTTAGGCGGTTCAGATGAAAAATAAAACTTTAATTTTACCTGTAAATGCTGATATTTCCTTCATAAAGTGCAAATCTAATTTAAATGTGGCTTTAACATAATACTTGTGCTTCTTTCGACAAGTTGTAACTAGAAACTGATGCACTTTAGCTTACAGTACTGACTTTACTGTTCAAAACTTTATTAAGTGATCTAAATTTTTATTTCCAGTGTTTTTAGATGAATATGAGGATTACACAGGTTTAATATTCCTCAGAGAACTTTCAAAAAATGTTTTAGTCGTTGGTTGACAGCACTTCAAAGTGGAGCATGTTTTTTTGGTATACAGGAACATCTGGATTTGGAGCACTACTTATTTTACAAGTCATTTTGTAAAGCAAAGTTGTCATCACTTACACAAAAAACTGTTTAAAAGATGTGAATGAGTAATCCATCTCTGAGCAAGGTGAAGAGGATGCTCTCACACACACACACACACACACACACTCGCTCTGAGAAGCGTCTGTGGGTAGGAGGCAGGGGGCGGAAGGGTGGCTCGAACCCTATGAACAGCCTGCGGGAATCTTCAGTTTCCACAGCAACGATATTATTCATACAACGATCTGCTTTTCATGTGTGAAAAAAAAGGCTTTTATGGAATTAGAATAGTCGAAATTGAAAACTGCTTTGTTTTGAGAGCAACCGTGTGCATGAGAAAACAGACACAAGCGCTTCTGGACACACAGACTCTGGTTGACTTGTGAACTCTGATGTTCTGACATGGCTCAGTGGTTATACAGAAAATACAATTGATTTTTAAACTTTCTAAGATACACATGATTACAAATTAAACAATAAAACAAACAAAAATGCAGCGTAGTTAACATAAAAAATATGAAGTGCTTGTGAGTCTGTACATATTGGTTCCAGATGAAAGAGAGTGTTTTCTTCCTGACGGTGAATCACTGAATCACATATCATACATGCTTATAATTGTCAACAGCAGGTTTTTCTCCAGATGAAGAAGTGATGCATCTAAAACAACATAAAGCCTCATGGAAAGATACTTTTCACAATACATTCATATGAATTAAATAGTCAGTTTGAGCAACAGTTGATCAACAGCTTCTTGTTGATTCTCTTGCACAGCAGTACAGTGTAAAGCTTTTAGAGTCAGCTACTTTGTCCAAACAGCTAAATTGTGACCACTCATTATTAATTATGAAACACTAATTATAATAATCAAGTAATGTAGTTTTTTCTCTCTGTTAAAATGGTTTCAAATAACTTTTTCTGTTTAAGGGGACTATTATGTTAGTACTTTGAATTCTCTTTAAGCATGCTTTCCCATAGGATAAAAAGAAGAATACTTTATCATACTTAAAAAAAAACTACTTATAATGGAAATAATGTACATTAAGGTAATATACAATGCTTAAATGTGAAGTTTGTGAACTGAATACAATGTTTCCACACACTTAACTGCATGCTAAGGTTAAAAAACACATTATTTTCCATATGATTATTGTTTCTCCTCTATGCACTATCTTTCTGAAACGTGTCAATATTTACAAAGCTCATCATCAGCCAGAGAAGCGAGGTGTGCTCTGTGCTGTGATTGGCCAGTGCATTGTGATTGGCTGAATTCCTCAAGCATGTGACAGAAATGTTACGCCCCTTAACATACTGTGATGCCTAGTGTCCCAGTGCGACGAGAAAAAAACAATAAAACACATTACAAACAAGGCATTTGTTGCATCCAGTGGGGACATAATTACTTATTATAATAACTTACACTGACTGTCCTTTTACGAATCGCGTACACATTAAACTATGCCTGAGAAATGACAAACAATAAGCTCTACTCTACACTGCTCAAAACTTGCGTTTGAATCATCAGTGGCAAATTCTTTAAATAAAAAAAACCTGTTTACAGGTTGTGAGTCAGCAATATTTGTCAGAACACCATCATTGTAGGCTACTCTTCCAGGAAACTGTCCTCGTCCTTCATAAAATGAAACATCTGAATATTTTGGTTCTATTTGTAAATACAACCTAACTACTGATTTCTGGTTGTGTCCTCTTTTGAAGGCCAAACAAAGTAGTTTCACTTTCACAGTGAAACACACATCATCTCTACAACATGGCGGTGGTAACAACAATACTAAAGTGAGAATCAAAGTTACGCCTTTTTTGTTAGCTTAAACATTTGGGCGGAGTTATGCAAATCTTCCCACATTGTGATGTAGAGATGTGGAGGCGTGTTAGAACGAGATGTTTTAGGAGGCCGTGTACAATTCTTAACTTGTATAAAGAATATCTCTTTGGGTTTGAGAGTTTAGTCTTTGTGCCTTTAGGGATCTTATATTTTCACAAACAGCTAGAAACACTCCAAAGAGAAAGGAAAACTTGAAATCACATCATATTACCCCTTAAAATGAAAATGTCTTGAACTTTAATTTTATATGCAAATAAATGCAACTGCATGAATTTCAGATAACTTTTTTTTACCTACTTAAGACTTACGCACGTCTTTATTCGAAATTTCATAACTTCTATTGTCTTCGAAATGTGGTACTGCTGATTGTTATGACAAGCATTTATGCTAAACTAAAACATACATTCATGCCATATTGGTTGACAGTTGTACAGTATTTCATGTATGTAAATATATATGTAATTACACGTTTGTAAAAATGAAGCTGCAATTTACTTGTGTAAAGTAATATTTTTGTTAGTCAACACATAAATGTTTATAACATGTTAATGGATCTCTCTTTAATGCAATTAAGTGGCCTTATATTTTCTACAGTTAGTACAAGTACAGTTTTCATTTTATATATTTAACAATTTTAAATTAATCTACAAGTGCAAATTCAGTACAAGAAAGTATGCTTCTCTTTCACAAAGTTTGAAAAGGTTTATTCTGTAAAACAAGTGTTATACAAATAATTTTGAATGGATTTTCTATACTGGAAAAGTATTTAACACGTAAATGTGAATTTGACTATTCATTATTTCTTACTTTACAGAATATTATGGCTACTATCAGTTACTAACATTACACACTAACTCTTTAAACCGTATAAGTTATTTTTTATAGGGGGAAGTCGTGGCCTAGTGGTTAGCGAGTTTGACTCCTAACCCCAAGGTTGTGAGTTCGAGTCTCGGGCTGCTAATACCATAACATAAGTGCCTTTGAGCAAGGCACTGAACCCCCAACTGCTCCCTGGGTGCTGCATCATAAATGGCTGCCCACTGCTCCGGGTGTGTGTGTGTGTGTGTGTGTTCACTGCTGTGTGTGTGCACTTTGGGTGGGTAAAATGCAGAACATGAATTCTGAGTATGGGTTACCTTTTTTTTTTTTTTTTGATTTATTAGACAGTAAAAAATAAATGCATAACATGAAGTCATCGCAGTGACATTATACATTAATCAGAACTGTCAAGGATAACACAAAAAAGTTAAAAACTTATTTCCATTGTGGTCCTCGTTGTAGTCTGATAAAGATGGTCAGGCAAGCTACAGATGACTAAGGTACCTTGTACATTCAATCACATCCGAAAAATAAAATAAACAAATACATACACTTCAATAATAAATATTCCTTAAGATCACATAAAAAATTTAATCTAATTAGCATTTAGCAATTATTCACCACATGCTCTATTAAAACAATGATCTGGCTGGCTTAACTTAATCTCAACTGGGAGTTTGTTCCATTCCATTGCTGCAGTGTACAAGAAGGTGTTTTGCCCCGAACAGCTCTTAAATCTACAAGGAACTATGTCTGTGGCACTACCTCTAGTTGAATATCTATGAGAGTTCCTAACAAGCTTAAAATAATCTTTAAAATACTTTGGCTCATTCCTATACAAAATCTTTCGTGTCAATCTCAGTTTCAACTGTCTCACCCTGTTTTCAACTGTCAACCATTTCAATTTTCTTACGTTCGGGAGAGCCGACATGGTTCCTATTGTTGAGGTTTAAAATCAACCTGTCTAATTTATTCTGTGCCGTTTGGAGTTGAACTTTTATCCTCTTTGGGGTGCTGCTGTACCATGTAATACAGGCATAATCGAAGTGTGGCTGAATTAAAGCATTTGCTAACATTTTTTAAGTTTCTGTATTTAGAAACTGAGCCTTACATGCCAGGAATTTAATTCTTTGGTTCACTTTTATAATTACCCTTTGACCCATTCTTTCTCCACTCACAGAACTATCCAAATAACAGCCTAAATATTTTACACAATTTTTAGTTTCAATCTGGGTGCCACCCACAGAAATTTTGAGCTCAGGAGTCCAACTCAACCTTATTTTTGAACCAAATAAAATAGATTCGGTTTTCCCCAGATGCAAAGACAATTTGTTCTCGATCAGCCATTCACTTATGTTCTTTAACTCCTCACTTAAATGGTTGTCAATAACTTCTTTGTCCTTATGGGAGAACACCAAGGCTGAATCATCCGCATAGAGAAACAGATAACAATTGCAAACAGATTTCATATCATTTATATACAAGAGCAACAACAATGGGCCCAGGACACTACCCTGAGGCACCCCACACATTATTTCTCTAGCTTCAGACAGAGTGCTGTTAATATCAACTCTTTGATACCTCTAAGTCAAGTATGATCGAATCCATTCACATGCCGTACTGTTAAAACCTAGAGCTTTTAGTTTAATTAGCAAGATTTTATGGTCAACGGAATCAAATGCTTTCTGGAGGTCTAACAATCCACAAAGTTTACCCAATTCGATCTCACTTCTTAAATAATCTGTCAAATATAATAAACAAGTATCCATAGAATAAGATGTTTAAAGACCCCTTGTACATTTAAAGGAATACCCCTGCTGTATATTAGTAAACAGCACACAAAACACACAGAATGCATCACACACACCCAAACAGATAAATGGATACAGTATGTGCAAAACATATGCAAAACAGTATGTGACATCTCTGAAGGCTGTGTGTGCAAGTTTGTGTGAAGAAAAAGCAGTTTACAAAAAATAGAGAAATAAATGAATAAATAAATGCAAGGCTTATATAATATGCAAGGCGAGAGTGCACTCAAATAAACAGGAGGGAGAGTACCACGACTAATATTCTTCCTCCATCTCTCTCGTTACCAGCCTCTCAGCTCTAGTTGGGTCGATAGACGATGTCATCATCCAGCACCGAAGGATGACAGACATCACAATGTTGAGCAAATGTTTCACATCGTCTCTTCTGATGCCAGTTTGGTAGATACCGCCCAACCCTACACTCAGCCATGAGTCAGTACGGGACAAACTATAATGTGACAGTCCAGTTCGCCCTCACTCTCTCCATTGGTTCAGCCCATGGTAAATGCTCTTGTTTATTTGCCATGAGGTAAAAGGAGCCACACAGGCCTGGCACGATTGCATTGCTTAAAGCACAAGATTACATCATCACAGCCAACAAAAACCTGACCCACACAGTCACTCTCCAGGGACGCCATCTCAAGAAAATAAAGAAATAAGTAAATAAACAGAAGACAAAAGTGAGGTCCTGTTTAATGCACTCTTTGACCCATCTATGATTAGAAATAGTTTCTAGTTTTACACAGAAGTACTATCTGTTCATTGTGTTTCATTGTTTAGGTCCTAGGTTTGGGCTACCCAAGGTCCTGAAGTAAACTGTCCTGTGGAGATGAGTTCCAACCCTGAATAAACACACCTGTCATCTGCCATCTTGGAACGATCAACCATGAGAACTGTTTGAAAGGATGTCAATGAAGCTGAATAAACAGCTTTTGTGTGGGAAACAGTTCAAAATATAATAAACTGACTGCCTGGCTGCTACATCTTGATCCTGTTTGCCATGATATAATCACTTTGTAAAAAAACTTTATTAGGAGTTTACTACAAAAATAGATGTGCATTTGACATATTTTATATTGTAATTATTTTAGTTAATTACCTTAAAACAGCTGTTTATGGTTTATAATATAAGTTGAAAGAAAAGACAAATTATGCAAATGACTGCTGCAATATACAATCAAATAACAAATATACAGTACTGTCAAAAAAAAAAAAAACTTTAGTGTTAGTTCTGCACAATGACCTGACATTTAAGACAAAAACATTTTGAACGATGTTGAAAGGTTGAATACTTGACAGCCAGGTATACTGCAGTACAACATAATGAACGGACTTTATTTCTGCCTCTCACAGCAGGGGACTAGAACAAAAAGTACTTGTGTCTTAAAGTGTTTCCTATTAAAGCAAGTGTATTATTACCAATAGTTTTTCACAGAATCTAGACATAACAACCAAGAGCTGCCTCACTGCAACATTAAAGCTGCTCTAAAATGCTTGTTAACTCTAATGCTACTTACACCGAATAAACTTAGTTTGAACTTTTCTCATGTATGGCGCACACACACACACACACACACATACCAACACCTTACCAACAAACCCCTACTGAACGATGACTAAGCGAGAGCTGTCTTTATCTTTGTATTGTGTCCCTCAGAGTCAAACTAAACCCATCCAGTAGCTCTGAACACACTCATCTCACACTGTTTGCACTACTGACATGAATGAACCCTCAAACTGTATGGCTTAATGAGAAGAGATGTGAAAACAGATAAAAATACCATATACTCATACACTGAAGGAGGAACCAAAGCCATTATAGGGAATATAATATAATAATTATAATAATATTCACCCGCCCTCAAGTCATTCCAAACCTGTAAGACCTTCAGAACAGAAATTAAGATATTCTGATGAAATCTGAGAGCTCTCTGACCCTGCATAGACACCAACACAACAAATGTTTTACGGCCCAGAAAGATAGTAAGGATATTTACTTAATGTAATGATCAATGTGCATTGTAGCTAAACTATGTGAGTGTAGAGAGAAAAAGAAAAGGCATAGATGGAGGAGAGATAAAGGAAGAAGGACAGTGGGGTAAAACAAAAAAAACGTGATTTCATTTTCTACTCAGTCATCACTTCAGCACACACATGGAAAGAGATGGAAGAGGAAAAAAGACAAAGCTATTCTTTGATGCTGTAATAACAAAAAGCCTTTTCCTGTCGGATAATACATAATTTTAATGATTAAACTGCCCACGCATATCCAATGTGTGTTTGTGTATATGTGTAAGAGGGACAGAGACAGGGAGGAGGAAACTATCATAAAAATAGCAAATTCCAAGACATAGACTCAAGGCTAAAAAGTACATCCTGTCAACTTGTCTTCCTTGGTGTATTGTTTCTGCTGGTGATTGTTAGCTCCATGCTAAGATCTTGCATAACTGACCTGCTGTGAGCGCACCCTTAGGAAACAGTAATGCAAAAATGAATATAAACCATAACTATGCAAATGTATGAAATGAAAACAGTGTTGGGTAATTAGGCTTATTTCATTTCACTAAGAGTTGGAAAATAACAATAAAGCAATGCCTTCAGCACTGATTATGAGGGCATGTTTCTATTGTTACTTAATTCGCACCTGTAAAACTCATTAACCTTAAATATTAAACGTGCATGACACTGTTCGTATTACATCATTAATGTTGTGTCACTTGCAATGTGTGTTATAACATTTATAATAGATTTTTGCCTGGTGGACAATAAAGGAGACATAAATGCATCGAAGTAGGGACCATATTTTGAACACTTCTCATGCCTCTACCTCCTTAGGGTAAACTGCTTATTTTGTTGTATTCATAAGTTATTTCCGAAATGCAAAAATATAAATCTTTCAGGTTAACAGCTTGATAGATAAAACAAAAGTCTTGTTTGCCCATCCTTGATAAGTCAATATAAATGAATGTTTAGCTAAATTTCATATCATTCACAGAAGAGTTACATAAATAAAGATCACAGCGGTAATTAACAGCCTTGGCTCATTGTAATTACACTTAGGTCACACTAATTAAACACTCTCATACTGCGTGTGTCAGATTTCCTGACAGGATCCCTGATGTACAGGTGAGTTAAACACACTTTTTCTTCCTTCTCTCATTCTTTCCATTTACTGCACAATGACTTCACATACTTTTGAGAAGTTGCCACATCCTGTGTGACATGATATTTTAAACAGCATTTTTCTAATTATTGAATAAATAATTATCATTCATGCATGAAACATGAAATATTTGTTCTGAAAATTCATTTGAGACAGTGTAGAACCATTTAAAATGAAACTGAAGAAAACAGTTGTTAAAAATGGTAAAAAGACACAGTGACAAGACACAAGATAAATCCATGGACACATCATAACTTCCCACATGCAGATTCAAGCTGAATTACATAGTACAAATGTGACTGTGGAAAATTGGTTGCCATTAATAGCACATGTGCAAGTAAAAAAAAAAAAAAAGCGATAATCGTTAAAGCTAGTGTTCATGTGGTAAATGAAATAATGTGAGCTTAAATGCAGAGTAAAACTAAATATCCACACCAGCTGTGATGAGTTACCTGTGGTGAAACCCTGCCTGAGACTAAATATAGGGCATTCTGGGATATTCACAAAATACACTTAGTAATGAATTCTTTATGGCTAAAAAATATTGTTGTCCATGTTTCCACTATCTGATCCTCAGAAATAAACTACACTGTAAAAAATTTCTTGTTGTTTTTACAAAAACTTTTTGGCAGCTGTGGTTGCCAGAATAATTTTGTAAAAATACAGAAAACTGTAAACACATTTACGTCAAAAACTGTTAATTTTACAATATAAAGCTGTAATTTACAAACAAGAAAATGTGAATATAAACCAGTAAATTCTACAACACACAAAATTAAATCTGTTTTGTACCTTGAAAATACTGACAACCACCATAATAATAAAGATGGTACTGTATAAGAGAAAGCCACATGAAGTATCAAAGCTCATCACAAGTAGCTTCACCACAAGCAGAAGTATATATTAACATATAGAAGGTGCACATTTATGGAAACACAAAACACCATCATGGTAACACACGTGATACTTAAATAATGCAAAAAACTTTCATTAAGCAACAGAAGATGTAACATAAAGCTCAAATGTACATAACTGATAACAAGAACTATTTAAAAACATGATTATTTAAACAAAATACTTTCAAACGTGGAGTGTCACGCAGGGAATTCTGGGAATATCAGTTTACAGTTTTAGACTGTAAATTATACATTGATTTGTTCTTTTTTTACTTCTAAAAGCTGTATAATTAACAGAATTTTACTGTAAATTTACATTACATGCTTTGTTAGATCTTTTACAGTTTTTCCCTGTATATAGTACGGGAACTTACTGTTAACCTATTATCAGTTTTTTTCCGTAGCGTTTTTACAAAATTTTACAGTTAAAATTACACTTATTTTTTACAGTGTAGCTGATTTGACTTATGCAAATTTAGTATCACTTGAAGTGGTAACACTTTATTTGATAGTGTTATTGTTACAAATTTCATGTGCAACCAACCCTAAATCAAACCCTAATTCTAACCTTAACCCAAGCCCAATAATACGTATATGTTGTTAATTAATATTACTTAGAACCCAAATGCATAATTACACTCTAATAAGGATACATTAAAATAAAGTATAACTTTTTATATATATAATTTGTTATGATTGGCTTAGCTCTGCAAACCGGAGTAATTCACAGCGTAGTTCATCAAGGTGGTTTGTTGCTGAATAATGAACAGACTTTAGGAGGTTACACTGAATAGGAACTTGGCATTAAGAACTGGCAGTAAACGTGAGATAATCAGCTATTTATACACCTGAAGTACCGTGAACATAATTATGTGAATATGCTCTCTCTGTAGAGAATCAATTTAACGTGTGATCATGCGACCTGGGTGCTATATATATATATATATATATATATATAAAACACAAATGAATTAAATAACTAAATTATGATGTAAAAAAAAAAATTAACGTTAACTAGATTCGCTGCAACTAGAAGCTGTCATTCTGTGTTCAATAGCAAATTTGTGTCATGTCAACATTTCCCAGCGCACTGAACAACACTACGTACAGGGAAGCATTACCCAGAGTGCCATACTGCATGCTTTAAAATGGATTGTAACATGGCTCTTAAAGTTCAAACAACTTCAACATGACCCTGACCTTGTTTTATGCTGACATTTGAAGTGCAGCCAATGATTAAGGGATCATTTCCATTATTTATAAAATGTCTGGCTTTGCACCAACAGGTCCAACTCTCCACATAAACATGCAAAGCAACTAGAAATGTTTAAAATGACAAAAAAATAAATAAATAAAATAAATAAGTAAATCTTACTGGAACACAAAAACAAGCAAAAATTTACTTTTCCTGTATAGTGAAAGCATCTGCAAAATGCATGAATGTAAATGTAATCAAATAAAACTATGACTTATAAGAACCGAGTAGTTTACTTGATCTTAATTACATTAATTATATTTACCATATTTTGGAATTTTAAATACGTGTCAGGTTTGGTTTTACACTTGTTTGTCCAGGTGAAGGTCAAAGTAATGCAAACAATCATATTTAACAGAATCGTTCTATGCTTTCAAACTCATTAAATGTTTGTTCATACAGAACATGCAAATTTTACAATAAATGCTAAATATATTGTTTCTATAAACATAGCATCTTTAAAACAATAGTTTTGTATTTATCCATTGCCTTCTGATTGTCCTTGTAGTTCTCTCCTTCATTAAAGTGGTAAAGAACACAGTCTTATACCTTTTTATTTTTGAATGTTTTTCAAATACATTTTTCCTTCAAATCAATGTTTGAAATGTTATGATTCACCTCATAGCAGCTTGGTTTGGTTCATGTCTTATAACTCTTTAAAAAAGATGTTTTTAATCCCTATATGAAAAGTGAACAGGAAAATTACTTTGGAACCAATGCAGATTAAAAAGTTAACTCTTCGGTGCAAAACTTTCTAGACTTTCTGGAAAATTCTGGTTGATAAATAATAATGAAAACAAAATGTATTTTCACGTGATCTAACTGCAAATGCTCAAGGCTATTCCAAAGGACACAAAGAGCAGAGGTCAGCTGTAGTAGAGCTGCAGACGGCTGGCACACAGTCTGAGCCATCAGAAACACAACATGGGTCAATAATTAATACCTGCTGGAAAACCCTGACCTAATGCCATATAATCAACAGACACATACAGAGAGACAGACGACAATGGAACGACGGAGAGATTATCAAATACAGCATTTACTGTTAGACTACATGGAGATGAGTGCGCTAAAATGGAGGAGTGCGGAGAGTGAGAGAGAAAGACCTTCTCTCAGCATGTTTGAGTCTAAAAGAGAAACGGTGGAACACACACACTGATTCTCCATCTGTTGGCCACAGAGAGGGTGGAGAGGGCAGCACACATGAAGAGAGAGAGACATCTAAAAACATGAGGAGAGAGTGTTTAAAAAAAGCTCCTAATTCATAAATGGATAGACCAAATCAAAAGAACTAGAGTGGGAGAAAAGAGCAAGGAAATGGGGGAAAGCGGAGAGAATATATGAATAAAGAATGACCTCTGACCTAAAGCAGTGAAAAGAGGATGCTGGGATTGTGAGAGATGAGTGTAAAAAGGGGATGAGACAAGATTCAGAGAGCAGAATGATGTCAGGAATAACAGGCTTCATGCTTTAGGACAGAAAATGAAGACTCCTTAATGGCAGAAATGGCTCTTAAAAATTGAATGAATGCTTTAAAGAGACAGTTCACACAAAAGGGAATATTATTTCATACCTGTATAACCTTCTTCTCAGGAAAACTGTTTCTTTTTATAATGGAAGGGACCAAAAACTGAGGCTTTTAAGCTCCAAAAAAAGCATAAAAGTGTCATAAAAGTAGATCTTGATATGACGTGTGCACCATATTTCAGGAACAGGTTGCCAGGAGTTAACAGCACTGATGATTATTTGAATAAATTACTGAAATGTCATTCTGTTTGTCACAAAAATCTATCTTTAGAAGACTTGAAAAATAATGCCCAAATCAAATGGACCACTTTTGTTTATTTTATTTTATTTTATTTATTTTTATTTTATTTTTTGCTTTTGCAGCCTTTGCAAACTCAAATGCTTTAGTTCATTATAGTTGTATGTAAAAAAAGAGTGACCAGTACAATTCTTCAAAATTTCTCCCGTTATGCTCCACAGTAAGAGGGAGATATGAATGATATACATAATAGTTAAGGGATGAAACAACTACAGGATGATAAATCATGATGAAATTCCCCATAGTTAGTACTATCGTTTTATATTTCTATCGTCAATAAAACTGTATGCTACATTTAATGCTATTTAATAAAGAAGTATTTTTATTAGTATTTATGGCTTTGTCCACTGAGTTTACAGGAATCAGCTCTAATTCTGCTGTTTGCTGAATTGGCATGCCCTGCTGTACATTTTGACCAGTTGATGAAAAACAAGTGGATAAAATACATATAATAATTTATTAATCAATCATCATGTTATATTTAAAACTTAACCTTTTTTTATTTAAAGGCTGAAATGTGAGGTTTACCATTGTATGAAACTTTTTCAAAGCTTTATTTGAACATTTCATTCATACATGTTATTAGATAAACTGTTGTCAGTCATGTTGTCATTTTAAAAATCTGGTTATGATTGGTGATGTTATTGTTTTAATGTTTATGCAAACAAGAAGTAATTTTATTTGTTGTTTATTGATTTAAATATAAAACTTGGAGAAACAATTTATGTCTTAGTAATTTTTGTAATCTCCCAGCACATTTTAACAATACCGTATTAATACTAAAGCCATTTCATCGCTATTATCAATTATAGTTAAATAACAAAAAAAGCTTCCAATCAACCCCTTAAATTGCTCTCTGTGGTGCTTTCTAAACATGTGTTGATGAAAACACACTGAAATCGATAAAGGCACATTACACCTTAATCTGTATATGTTTTTTTGTTTGTTTGTTTGTTTTACAATATTGTGCCATAGCATCTTAAATTGTAGGAAACCTTCAGCCAGCACAGCCATTATAACAGGTTTAAAAGTGCCAATGAGGTCATAAATCTGAGGTCATTGTGGTAAACAATGGAGCACAAGCATAATTAAAATCATAGTGAAGGAGCTAATTAGAGGATCTCAAATAAATGTAGACAAATATGGAAGCGTTTCATTTGCTGCCTCCGCTGTGATCACTGTAGTACTGGAACAAACTGCTCAGCCAATCAGCACAGTCTCACACCCACATAAATAACTCATATGTGTTCCTTACTAATGACTAACAGCCCCATGGGAGGAGGTGAAGAGGAGGAAGAGGACGCAGGGAGAGAGAGAGAGAGTCGCTGAATACCATTCGCCTGTAATACCAAACAAATGAATTCCCCAACTGCAGATTAACAAATCCTTCTTGGATTTCAAAAAGTAAGAATAAATACAGGTATGCCTTTACTGATCTTAAATTAACACACAAAATGGGATGAAAGTGTAGTGTAGAAATCCACCAAATAATAAGTAGGCCTACTGATTACATTTATTACAGCCCATTAAGCATTAGCATTAACTTCTGGTGTTGTGTGATTTGTGAAATTTTCTTTTGAACTGTAAAAAATATTTTTCCAAGTTGTAATAACTACTTCAATAACACATATTACATTAGAAAAAATGACATTTTAGACTCTCTTCTTAAAAATTTCACATTTTATTCAAATGTGATACTTGTTGTATCTTATATAATTAATTTTTGAAATTTCCTAGGCAATTTCAAAAACATCAGTAATTAAAAACAAATTGTACAACTTTAAATGTGTTTTTCTATAAAAAAGAAAAGCTGAAAGCCTCACAGGGACTTCTGGGAATGATTTTGAGTTTATGAAACAAATTAATCAGTGAATTGTTTTTGTAAACTGTCACAAACTGTTCAAAATTTCATTTTCAATACAAGAAGCTGAACCATCAGACAAAGATCAGCAAATATGACAAAAAATATATTTCAGAGTCAATCAATTCTGGTATTTCATCTTATGACATCTATCAAACTATGTCAAAAGTTTGATGTATACAGTGAGCTGTAAAATTCTTGCTGGAAAAAAAGTTTATTTTCAGTGCAACCCTATAGAAATGCTTAGAAATGGCATTAGATGTGTATTATAGTGCCAAATCTGAACTTTGAACATCACACTGAATGCTTGTGAGAAACACTAAACCTGTGTTCCCCCAATCTGCCTGGTTTTATTTAGCCTGTTTCTGAACACAATGATTCAACATTGTGAAAGGAGAGTGATGGATGGTTCTAGTAAATAATTTCAGACAAGCAAGGATGAACGAGGCAGAAGATGAACAGATCTGAGAGCTCTCGAGACACTTGAGCACAGAATACAGGGGTTGTGCAGCTGCCGGTGATGAGCGGGCAAACATAATTATACGAGTTGGGTAGTGGGTTGAGCTCAATGAGACAGAGAGAGGAAGAAACACGCTGAGTATGACGCTCTGTAGCTGCTGCTGTTGTTGACGTCTGGATCACCCAAGGATGCAGAAAAAACATCTGCAGAATAGTTAACCTTTCACCCACCAACAACAAACTCCATGTGTTTGCTTATTTAGAGATGGAAAACAAGGAAGCATAAAGCTAGAGAAATAAGCAAACAAAATGAGAGGAGTGGGTATTTCAATTGAATTCCAGAGAACCCAAAAGTGTTTCAGCAAAACATTAACGTGGTTTGGGCTTTTGTCAAGTACATAACATACATCGTCCTTCGCACAAAAATGTAGGTCTCTCTTCTTTCTGAAGGGGTTTACAATGTGCTATTCAAACTGCATCCATACACCCAAAATACCCCCCCCCCACACACACACAAAAAAAACGCCTAGAAGACATGCATTTTGAATGCAATCCAAGTCTCATATTCACAAATGTCAAGTTTTCCCAGATTAAGTCTTAATATATTTTTTATTAAGATTTTTCTGTTTCATCATAGGTCTATAAATCTTGTCAAAGGGGAATTCAATATTATGATTTTTTTCTATTTTTATTAGGTCACAATTTCATCAAAAACTTTTTCTAAACATTTTTAAATGTTTTTTTTTCAGTGCTTGTTTAATAAAAAATGTCTCTAAGGTCTCCTGTAGTAAATCAACAGGCAACTGACTAAGGAAACAATATGATATAATATTTGACCCTGGATCACAAACCAGTGTTAAGTCTCTGGGGTATATTTTATTGATAAATAATAAATAATAAACTATAGATTTTTTTGCACCATCAGATTCCAGATTTTCAAATAGTTGTATCTCGCCACTTAAGACTAAGTTTTTGTGTTCCAGAGTCACATATAATACTCCTAGAAAAAAGGTCAAGGTTGAAATTTCTGGAATCCAAGTCAAGTTTCAAGTAAGGTCTGAAATTCTCAAATCAACTTAAATGCGACTCTCTGACTTCAGTTGTCAACTGTGCCACACAGTCTTTTGTTGACAAGTCTTGGTAATTCACATCAGCCCTCAATCTAAGCCTCTCCTCACACCACAAATACAGCACCAAAGGCCCAAACATCCAATAACCTGGATCCACCATGATGAGGTTCAACTAAAAGAACGAGACACTTACTGTTTCCGTAGAGTGGAGGTGTTGTTGGTCCCAGAGCTGTCGTTTCGCTCCAGTCGGCCTCTCTCTTTCTCCACAGGGGCGGACCCACATGACAGGCCCCGGGTCAGTCTGGTGTGGGTCCGTCGAGCTGGACCGGGCACTGTGGATGAGGGTATATTACTGCTGCTGTTCTGATGGACCCCTCCAGCACTGTGGTTTGGTAGAGATGAAGGCTGGCTGGGCTTAGAGCTCTGGATGTAGTTGTGGTTCTGCTTCGAGTTCTCTGTTCCCGGGCTCCGGTCCTGCCGCAGGTCCTGGTTCTCCTGGTTGACCCGTTCTAGCTGTGTTTGGAGCTCCTCGATGCGTTTACGCTGCGTCTCTAGAAGTTTGGCCTGGTTCTCAATGATGTTATTGAGCTCCAGTAGATACTCCACAGCCCGGTTTGGGCTGTCTGGGTTGGACTCCATAATTTGGGCCTACCCTCCCCCCCACCTGATAAGGTCAGTGGGGGGGAGATAAAACAAAAGAGCCTGAAGGTTGAAATTTGATAGAAAAGTCTTTTATCCTATATATTGCAACTTGAGTCTCAACAATTGAAAAACACCAGCAAAGAACATGTAGAGCACCAATTGTGTCGACTGCGTCTTAATGTTCATCCATGAATACTTCAAATGTAAAAAAATACGCCGGTAACCACCGCTCTCAGCAAATGAGTTCAAAGGTCAATCATTTGCATCCTCTCAGCTGCAAAGATTGTACTTCAACAAGTTAGTGAAAAAAGGTGATACATAAAGAAGAAAAAAGACAGTTCTGAGTGTCGGCTGATAGCTTTTCCAGACAAAAAGATCAATCTGAGTCCATATGACGACATGAAATCATAAGTGATGTAAATAAATGCCTATATTACAGTCAGAGGAAATAACATCTATAGATCATCTCTAGTGTTTCATTATCGAATCCAGTCATCTGGAGATCTGCTGTGCTACACATAACTCACACATACTGAGACAGCACAGAGGAACATGAGAGAAGGTCTGATATACATCTAATCCCTGAAATCCAAGATATGTACAGCTTGAGATAGACAACATGCTGTCAAAATAAAGTGAAGAAAGGGCTTTCTTCGTTAACAGAAAAGTGAATTTCTGTTCAACTGGACCACAAATGTAATTTCCAACATCTCAATACGGTAAACTGCCTTCATTCAGACAGCAGAAGAGGAATTCGAGACTGAAACATTCAAAGTCTGTGACACACTTGCTCAGTATAGTGTCAGTAAAATATATATTCAAAATGAAATGAATACATGGCTCCATGTGTTAAAAATCCTACTTACACCTCTCTTTAGCGGCGTTTCTTTTCCTCAACCCATTTTCATGGGTAGCTTTCAGTTAATCTCGAGATCAAGATTGGCTCGTCTTGTTTGTTTAATTCAGCCTCGTCGAGTTTAAGACTCAGGGCATGTGTCTTCTCTCAGCAGACTTCTCCCAGAGGTCAGTCTTCGAGCTGGACCAGGATACACCTGCTGTAAAGTTCGCGCTGCTCTGTGCTGCTGCTGGTTTTGGAGATGATCTCGCGCTCGTTCAGGTTCGTGAGCGCGTGCTTCTCCTGACAGATCCGACAGCAACTGCAGGAGAGAAGCGTTAAACTAGTCTTTCCTGCGCTCGTCACACAGCCAGCCCACGCAAGATCTTTACAGCACGAGAGAGAGAGAGAGACTTCAACAAACGAAGCACAAACCTATTACATATGGAAATGATTTCAGTAGCCTTACAACAATTACCATGGTTACAGTATCTCTGGTTAAATACCATATTTACAACTGTTACTGTCAAATAATTAATATTAGGAAACTGATTTTATATTATTTTTAATTAAACAAAATCAATTTCCTGTTGGGAAACCCAGTACATACTGGTAGCTGATATTGTTTATTTATGTATTTATGTATTTTTATTTTTTACACCATAATAGCTAGTTTCTGGCTGGTCTGAGATGGTCATTAGCCTCTATCTCCCAAAAACAGTTTCTCCACATCAACTAACCCATGCTCTTAAACAAAGCTATACCATCTTAAACTGGATTTTTTTTTAGCAAGAACTCAAATAATAATAATAATAATAATAACAATTGTAGTAACTATGGAAAATGTAAAATATTATAAACCACAAAAATGGAAAACTTAATTTTTTGCTGCCTTCATTTTATGTAAAAAGTGATGCCACAACATGCAGAAATGAGTTAATTTCACCTTTCACAGACCATTTAGAATCTAATCATGAAGCAAATTTAGTTAAAAATGATGAGAACTGTAATAATCATGGTAGCGTTGTATGATATAATTAATTAAAATAGTATTAATACAGTATTAAATGGGAAAAAAATATTTAATTACAAAACTGACATTAAAAATAATATAATATAAATGTATTATTTATTCTAAAATTATATAATAATAATACACAAAATAATTATTACAATTATCAGCAGTAATATTATTAGTAGTTGTTGTTTTTGGTTCTCAAATACTTAATCTCTAATACTAAAGTAAAATTAATAGTTATAACCATACTGTTTTTTCTATATTCTTGATACAAAGTACTGCTTTGCTGTCATCTACTGCTCAGGATAGGAATTACATCTGCACGTAGCACTGCGCGCACACACACACACACACACACAAACACCCCACCACCACCACACTGTCACGGTTTTACGCTGCCTGAAGGAATACGGAGTCGAGGATAAACGGAATAAGGCTTTTAATATATCCAACACAGGGGATATCCAACATGGAGCACAGAGGTAGACACACGTAAGTAGCAAGTGCAAACGGTAATGGTAATGGTAATGAAGACCCGACAAAACAGAACTGAAAGGACAAGGCTTAAGTACAAAGGATAATTGGGGAAACACAGGTGGATGGAATCATTAAATTGACAGGGACATGGAACACATGAGGAATAGAATGGACACACCTGGGAACTAATCAACCAAAGACGGAAACTGGGTCACGGGCAAAAACACATTAAATGAGTCCAGGTGTGTGACAGTACTCCCCCCTCCCGGTAGGTGCGTCCTCGCACCGTAGAAACAACAGGGGGAGGCGTAGGTGGGAACTTGGGAGGAGGTTCCGGTGGAGGACGGACTTCCAGGAGGGGGCCAGCAGACAGGGACCACAGAAGGAGGAGCCAAGGAGGAGACGACGGAGGAAGGAGCCAGGGAGGAGACAGGAGCAGGAAGAGCCAGATGGTCCACCAGAGACCAGCCAGGACGGAGATCCAAGGTGGAGTCGACGGCGGGAGGAGCCATGGTGAAGGAAGGGTCGACGACACCAGGGAGCCGACAGGCGGAGACTGCACCGGTGGGTGAGGAGCCCAAGATGGAGCAGCACAGCCGCAGAGCCAGGGTGACGACGAGGTTCCGGAGGGCCTAGGTGGAGCAGAAGGCTCAGGCGACCAAGGCGGAGGCGGGGTCCTGGCAGACCGCTGTGGAGCCGGAGCGACCGAGGATGGAGGTGGAACCGGAGGGAAGGAGGAGCCTGACAGAGCCGGAGGGATGGAGTGACGAGGTGGAACCAGAGGAGAGGAGTCCCGAGGTGGCGGATGGTCGACGACTGACCAAGGTGGAGCCGGAGGGACGAGGGAGCCCGGCGGAGCAGGTGGGATGACAGGCCACGGTGGAGACGAGGGAGCTAAGAGCCAAGGCGGAGCCGCTGGGTCGAAGGACCGAGGAGGAGTCCAGGGCTCGGAGGCTGGAGGCGGAGACAGGGCCTTAACACGCCAAGGCGGAGCTGGAGACTGGCAGTCCAGCGGCGAACCACCGCGCCCCGATGGCGCGGACTGAGGGTGAGCTGCGGGACTGACTGGCACCAGCAGGGATGGCGAGGAACTGGCTGGTCTAGGAGGAGGAGAGAGGAGAAGGATGGGAGGAAGGACAGGAGGATCAGGACTGGACGGAACCAGCGAAAGAGGAGTAGAGGGACCAGCAGGTTTGGGAGGAGGCGGGAGAGGGAGGCTGGGAGAGAATACAGGAGACACAGAAGAGTCAGGGCTGGGCGGAACCAGCGGAGACACAGAAAATTCAGAGCTGGGCGGAACCAGCGGAGACACAGAAGATTCAGAGCTGGGCGGAACCAGCGGAGACACAGAAGATTCAGGGCTGGGCGGAACCAGCGGAGACACAGAAAATTCAGAGCTGGGCGGAACCAGCGGAGACACAGAAGATTCAGGGCTGGGCGGAACCAGCGGAGACACAGAAAATTCAGAGCTGGGCGGAACCAGCGGAGACACAGAAGATTCAGAGCTGGGCGGAACCAGCGGAGACACAGAAGATTCAGAGCTTGCTCCATATGACCTTCAGAGACTGTATACAGCTCACCCTCAGTCGCAGGAGTGTGGGCAGGGCTTTCCTCCACGCCCTCGATCTCCACGAGGACTCCCACGATGCACGGTGTTGCCGGCTCACACACCTGGTCAGTCGCGCTCTCGAGATCCTGTTCCCTGTCAATGGATGGCTCGGGCTCTGCGGCTGCGGTGGGCTCTGGCTCCGTGTAGCGAGATGGTGGCTGGCTGGTCTCTGGGTCGGGAGTGGGGCTGGCGAGGTCCTCTATGGGGCAGACGGTGAGAGATGAGCCATTTCTCGCCAGAGTCCACTCCACGTATGCGGCGAAATTCTCTCGAGGACCATCTTCGGACGACAACGCTCTGCATTTGGAGTTCAGGCTGGTGTTGTAGAAGGTGCAGAGCGCGCCGTCCGGGTAGCTGGTGGCATTAGCTAATAAGAGAAACCATCTGGTGTGGTCCTCGAGAGAGCGTCCTTCCTGCTTCAGCAGAAGGATGAGGAATTCGGGACGATAGAGGGGATCCATAGAAACACAACAAAACAAAAAGACTGAGAAAAAACGAAAGCAAAACGGAGGGAAAGACGCAGTTTTCTACTTTCTCCTTTGAGGTCGGGTCTTCTGTCACGGTTTTACGCTGCCTGAAGGAATACGGAGTCGAGGATAAACGGAATAAGGCTTTTAATATATCCAACACAGGGGATATCCAACATGGAGCACAGAGGTAGACACACGTAAGTAGCAAGTGCAAACGGTAATGGTAATGGTAATGAAGACCCGACAAAACAGAACTGAAAGGACAAGGCTTAAGTACAAAGGATAATTGGGGAAACACAGGTGGATGGAATCATTAAATTGACAGGGACATGGAACACATGAGGAATAGAATGGACACACCTGGGAACTAATCAACCAAACACGGAAAGACGGAAACTGGGTCACGGGCAAAAACACATTAAATGAGTCCAGGTGTGTGACACACACACACAAGGCAAGCAAAAAAAAATTCACTCCAGGCCACAACTGATCTCAGGTAGATACAGTATATTAATCTTTATTATAACTCTTTTGTTACCTGCATCTGGGTTACAATGGATTATAACAATATAATAATAATAGAAACATAATCTTATAATTTTAATATATTTATATTTGTATCTATTTACAGTTGGTACATATGACCATAGACATTAGTATGGACATAAAGACAGTGTGAGACTCTAAAATGGACCCATCAGATTGAACATGTAATAAATATAGAGGCATGGGACTCATTAGTGAAAGCTTATATGGCATTGGCTCACTCTGAATATCATGATGATTAAAGATGTGTGGGCCACCAACAGCAGACCAACTGATCCCAGACCTGCTGGGGCTGCACAGATTAAACTGCTGTCTCAATTAAAATGGCAACATCTTATGCATAGTTTAAATGTGCGTATGTTCTGGTAGAGAGTATGACACACAGAATGGACAATTGTCAGTGGTCTTTTGATTTGATGACAGATTAAGAACTTGATAAATAAATCAAGGAAAACAACAGGTAAACAGTAGGCACAGTTCTTATGTTAAATGATAAAATATCATCAGTATTTCTACAGTTAACAAGAGGATAATACAGTCAACCTCTCTCTCAGATTTAGTAGCAAGCTTTCATCAATAAAGATAAAGACCCTGGGTGCATGAAACTAAAGAGGTTTTGCAGGTTGGCACAACTCCTCTCAATATTATATTTTCTGTACAAACATTCAGTCCTTTTTCGTTGATGATCAAACTTGCCACGAGTAAAGAGAATCATTTCATAAAGCTTAACTGTTCTTTCTATCAATTACACTTCATGTTTCATAGTGAAGTCTCATTTAATTTATCACAGATACTTCATCTGAAATTCATATATACTGTTTTATCTCTTTGCAGAAGTTGGATTGACAGTTCATCTTTGTATTTATGTTAATCACACTTTTATAACTGTGAGAAATGTGTCATGGGTCAGTATATTATATTCCATTTAAATGGCATACTAACATGTCAAAAAGAAAACCTTTAAAAATATGGATCATGTGACATTTAATTTTGAACTTAATGGAGATTTCTGAGGTCACAGAGGTCAAGGTCAGCAGACAGAAGGAGTCTTCTGTTACCAAGGCAACAGTAAGGGTCACACTGAGGGTGAATAGAGGCGTACTCAAAAAAGAAAAAAAGTTTACAGTTTTTATATCTGATCCCTGAGATATCGAAAAATAGGGTCACACTATGGGAATCATTTATGAACAAATGCATAAAATTAAAACATTAATATAACGGTTTCAGGAGGAACTATATCTCCCCTGGACACTTTAAGTTTACATAATGTACACACTTCATTCACAAGGATGCTACACAATCATCCCTAGAAGGCTGTTTAGCAGAGAACGGACATATAATAGAAATATGTCCTGTATGTGGTGTTTGCCTGTGCAAAACTCACCACCATGATGCTACATTGCTGTGGATGGTTGCAATGGTGTTTTATGTGTTTCTAAGCATGTTCTGGATGGTTGTGCATCAAACTACTTCATACTTTAAACTTGGCATTGTGTACAGTACTATGAATATTGTCGGCACAAGTTGTTTTCTCCTTTTTTAAGTCACCTTGAATAAAAGCGCTTGCTAAATAAATAAATGCAAATTTACGTAAATTGCATACTGGCCAAGTCAAAAAAGTATACTCTTAAGGCACAGTCACATTAGCAAAATTTACTGTTGATACTGGCGTTATATGCTGGACTCCCACAGTACAATCTGCTTAAACCCCGCCCCTTTCTTACAATCAGCTGCAAGCTCACATTCAGATCTGCCTCCATCCAATCAACTACCAAGATATTTTACCAAGTCCCCATCCTACATTTCTTTCTTTTCAACAAACCAATTCACTCAGATGTACGCCACAAATATGAAAGATTGTCACTATTTGAGTTCCATTGTGAGCCCTCATTCAGATACACTGAGAGACCAGAGATACTGGCTACACACGTTCCTGACTCAGACTCAGTATAGTCGGATAGGGCAGATGTTATGAAAGCAAAAGGGGTTAGACTGAATTCAGAGTCCCCTACTGGCTGCTCCAATGAGAGCCCAGATAAGGGCTGAAGTGGGTGGGACTGAATTTCTGAAGGCAGCACAGTCAGAGACGCCCACGTTAGGCAGACGATTACAGAAACTTGTTTGTTTTCATACTCTCGCTCTACGTTCAATTAATCTGGAATCCCTTGTTCATTTTTTTTTGTTCAGTTTCCACTCAAGCACTTCTTTATTTGCCTCATTTTCTATTTCTAATTCTTTGTCGCCCTCTGAAGCAAGCGTTTTCCTCTCCTCCCTCTCCCATTCTTTGTCTTTCAGCCTTTCTCTCTCTCTCTCTCTCGTCCACACTTGTTCTGTCTCTCTTTCCCACTCGTCCTCCTCCTCATCTTCCTCCCACTGCAGTTTAGGCTTCAGAAAGTCTCTGGTTATTGATAGTTTGTGTGTTCTTGCTCTCAATCTTTCTCTCCACTTCTCTCATCCTCTTCTCACTCTTGCTCCATCTTGACCTGTCTTCCCTTCTCGTCATCTTTTCAACACTTCCCTCCATGTTTTCTACACTATGTTTGGCATTTCTAGGCAAGCTCTGTGTCCTTCATCTCCTCCCTTCGTCTCTCGACCTTCATGCCCTGTCCTGACTGCCACCCTCAACAGTGTCAGGGCTCTCGCGGTCTCCTCCGTGACTTCCCCTCTCTCTCTGTTCTCTCCTTCTCTCAGTTGGTATTTCCTGGTTTCTGAACGCTGGATGTGGCGTCCTGTTGAGCACGGCGAAGGCTCATTGCAGCCAAATCCAACTGCAGGGCCTGTGAGGAGGAGACGGCTGTGACGTGATCACAGTCTGAGAGTGAAACACATGACAGAGATGATGGTGAAGAGAAAAGGGAAATGGGAAACAATTATTAAAGGGATAGTTAGACAAAAATTAACAGTTATCATTTACTCGCCCAGTTGTGTAACATAGAACATTCCAAACTTCACATTGATATTTTAATACATCAAGTTAAACTAAAGGAAAATGAGAAATGCTGACTTGGCAACTCGCAAAAACAAACAAACAAACAAACAAAAAAAAACTATTAATAGCCCTGATAGTAAAAATGTCTGTCAAGCTACTGAAACTACAAAAAGGCACAACAGAAGCACATTAAAAAGTAATTCATTCTAGGTATCGTTCATGATGGTTGACTAGTTGTCAAATGATTGAAATTACTCGGACAGAAGTGGTCTGTTCACTGAAAAGCTTCCTCTTTGTTAATTTCTGTTTGATGTCAAGTGACGTGACTTGGAATATAACGTTCGAGTCGTTAACACTACTTATGTTTGTTTGTTTGTTGATCACTAACTTTTATTTTATAGAAAATAATATAGAAAAATAACAGCATACAGGTTTGGAACAAGTAAGGATGGATTAACAATGACAACTTTCTTTTTCATTGGTGGATTATTTCTTAAACATTCACAAACATTTTGTGGCAGATTTGAAAAGACAAGACAGGATATGCATGAGAAAAAAATTAAGTAACTCTTGTTCAAGTAAAATAGAAAGTCAATTATGTTTTAGAGAGTTTTGAATAGCAATCACAGCTAATGTTCCAGAGTACTTCAAGTGTTTCTCTCAGGTCTTGTCACCCTCTTTAGTCAGGACTTTGAGCTGATTCTGAATGTGCCGTGTGCTTCACATTTAAAGCTGCGGCTTTTCATTAAAACTAAAAGATAAGAAGCTTAGAAATGCAAAAGCCTTTGAAATGCTAACAATGAACCACTTAATGATGCGCAATAGAGTATGACATAACTCTACAAATAAATAAATAAATAATAAAATTTGTTTACAATAACAATAAAATCAAATCAAATAATTAGGGCTTTCTAAAGTTAACATTTTAATGCTTCTAAGTATGTTTAACACTGTTAATATTCATACAGTTCCAACCTAGTTCACATCCTAAACACATGTCAAAATAGGCAGAATATTAGCAGGACAATTATTTTGCCTAGTAAATGTCTAATATAATTTGATTAATATAATTAAGAGCTATTTTTCCAAATTATGAACCATTTGCAGTCTTTGTGTGGCTAAATTAAACAACAAAGATTAACTACCAAGATAATATTGAAGATAAACTGGTATGAAATAAAAGCACCAAATAAAAATGGTAACGAGACGGCCAACTAAGGGCTGCTATACAGTGTCAAAGGACATCTCTGCATCATATTTTATCTTCTCTCATTAAACAAGGAGCTAAATGCACTGAAAATTAATGGACAAAATTTTAAAAGAAACAAAATAATGTAATAATAAAATGTATTAATGTCCCCTTATCATCATTCTTTTCTGTGAAGAATTCTCATCTTATTTCTGAGCAACTGAAGCCTGACTTCCCTTCAAAATGCAAAGCATGTTTGGCATGATTCAACTGTCTGTCAAAATAACAATGTATCTTAACTGTATTCATTTGGATGGTTTATATTCATATCAATCATTTGATAATTTGTTTAATTCACTGACAGCCCTATACAGCACAGTGTGTGTCTGTTGAGCTGACCTCTGATTTGTTGTCTTACCATAGTATCCATGTCCTCTTTTGAACACGAGGTGTCTCCTGCTTCCTCCGGTCCTGATCTGCTCCACAGCCTGACTGTGACTCAATCCTGCTGTACTGTCTCCATTGATCTCCAACTGATCACTCACCTGCAACATACACAACTACCACAGAAATCAGTGTGTGACTGACATGATTTTTACAGAGAACAATCACATTATATCTATAGCAGCACAGCTGTTTTAAAGAGTGATAATGATAAGAAATGTTTACTGAGTAGTAAATCAGTATATTAGAATGACTTCTGAAGGATCATGTGACACTGAAGACTGGAGTAATGAAGCTGAAAATTCAGCTCTGCATCACAGATATAAAATATATTTTAAAGAATGTTTTTTTTTAGCTGTAATAATATTTATTAGTAGCTAAAAGAGGACATCCTCCTGACTTTTAGTTTTTGAGCTAACTATAATTACTACAGACTGGCCCTAACCTAAAAACCTTCCGTTTACATTATTTAGTCTCTTTACATTGATCTAGTTCTAGATCTAGTTTTTTTTTTCAGGCAATTTTGTAGTTTTATACCCAATAGTATATCAGGATCAAAGCCACAGCTGTATTCTGTGGCTGCGTAAGGCCGGTCCTCCCTCCATCAGTCGCAGCACATAGAGGCCCATATACTCACTCCCTCCTCTCAGACTGAAGCTGAATCCAGTGTGTCCCCTCTCCAGTTCCACACCATAGTACTGTGTGGTGTCCTGCTTTGTGATTTAATGTGGACAATAAGGAAAATATTTATTTTTTTGTCATTTTTTTGCCATATAGCTTGTTCCAAATCATTCACAAGCTTCAAGTGAAATATTATGATGTAGGTACATTAAAAAATATAGATAACTTTAGTTCTCAAAAGAAGAGAATATTGTGAAATTGAGACTTGATTTTATCTACGTACTTTCAATATTGTCCTAATCAGACAAAACAAACAATAAAAATGTGAAAAAATTAAAGAATGGGGATCATGCAGAGATAGATAGATAGATAGATAGATAGATAGATAGATAGATAGATAGATAGATAGATAGATAGATAGATAGATAGATAGATAGATAGATAGATAGATAGATAGATAGATAGATAGGTCTACAGTAAACTCAGGACATTAAACCAACCAACCAACTTCATGAGGGGCATGCTGGGATTCACAAGACTTCACATTTAAGCTATATACTTGTTGCCCCCACTGGGTCCAACTTATCAAATAAAATTTTTTAGAATCAATAAGGATACACTGTCATTTCACTGAGTATATATGAGACAGACTAAAAGCAAAAAGAATGAGCAGAAAAATCACATTGCATCTTTTAAATAAACAACCCCTAAGCGTCGAACGAACGGTTACCAAACACTTGCACAAAACACACACAGTTAGGAATCAAGATGGATTATCTAAGACAAAGCAGATAAAGAAACCTCTGTGGAGATTTCTCCCTCTGGAATGGGAGAGATGATGGATGGAGGGTGGAAAGAGTAAAGTGGGAGGGATTGAGATGGGACAGAGAGAAAGAATGATTGCAAGAGGTAAATAGACGGAATTTATTCATCAGTTTGCCAGGAGATAAAGTTACTCTCTCTTGTTCAGTGTCAAACTCTTTCCAGTGTTGCTAAACCCAGATTTTAATTCAACTCAAGAAATTTAGTTCATATTACTTAAATGTTTCTAATTTATTGACATTACTTGTTAATTCTGAGTAAGCTGAACTTTTTTATGTCTTTTCTTATTGTACTTGTGTTTTTAAGTCCAATCAGTAGTTTCTACTCAAACAAATTGAGTTTGTATTACTTAAACGTGTCATTTCTTCACATTACTTAAGAATTCTGAGTAAACTGTACTTTTTAATGGCCTATCTTATTGTAATTATGTGTTTGAGCTCAAACAACTCAATATCATCAAGTTTTGCCTGTTACTAACAAGACTGGCTGCAGCCTGGCGCTTCCCATCTCATGCCAAGGCGTGTCCAACGGTTCATAGGGTCAAAAACAAAATATGAAATCGCGAATTATTTTCCATGGAGTCACGGGTAAATTTGTGATTTCCGGATTTTATTGTTGTATCCCCGATGTTAACGTAAAATTGATGAAAACTTGATGAGGTGCTGTACAATATTGTAATGATTGGAGGTAAAGAGGAAGATATATACATATATATATATATATAAGTGTTAAAGTTGAGTGTTAATAGTCACATCCAGGACATTTGCTCTTGTGCACGCGCCTGACCCATCTGAAATACACAGACGCCATTTTCTTTGCTCACGACGCAGCTCGTATGAGGACGGAATACAGCGAAATAAAGTGTATAATCTTACTCATAAAATGGGTTTTGTAATATCATATCGTTTTATAATGACATTTATTTGCTGTGTGAGCATAAACTTTTCTCAAGGACATTTCCTTTCACTCACGATGCGGAACAGACGAGGACGTCTTTTAATTTCTATATGGGAAATCTAAAAAGTAAGTGTTTTTATCTCATTCAAAATGTGTTTAATAACATCATATTGGTCTTTAGCGATATTTATGTGCTTTACTCCAAAACTTTTTCTCAAGAGATATATTTTCTTCCACTCGCGATGGGGAGAAGACGGGGAATTAGTTTTTTATCAAAGGAAAACACCATAAGTAAGTGATTTACCTCGTTTACATGTATTTTATAAGATGATATTACTTTATAGTGATATTTAAATGCTGTGCGCACCTAAACGAGCCTACCCAGATAGCAAATGATATGTGGCCCAGTTCTGGCCCACATCTCCCATATTCTTCTGGCCCACATATCGCGCGGAATGACGGCGATGACTCAACCTATGTCAGCCACAACTGAACCAGATCTGGGCCATATCTCAGAAATGGCGTGGGTGACATCTGGGCCAGATCTGGCCCACTTTTGTCTGACAGAAGTCAGCCACAACTTTACCAGATCCATGCTGCATCTCACAAATGGCATGGGCGACACCTGGCCCAGATGTCAACCACGCCATTTCTGACATGTGGCCCAGATCCGTCCCAGTTGTGGCTGACTTCTGGGTTAGATATGGCCCATATTAACCCTTTCTAGACACAAAAGAATACGTAATTCATCCAGAATAAAGAAAACACTCATGTAGTCTAAACTGCTTTATTAAAATATAAAAATTAGACAAATAAATATACATACATGAATACAACCGCATGTATAGATATAAAACAAATACATTTACATTATTACAAAATAAAAAATACAGATAAATATTTATAAATATAGTTAAATACACATTAACATTACATTTACATTTAGCAGACACTTTTATCCAAAGCAACTTACAAATGAGGACAATGGAAGCAATCAAAATCAACAAAAGAGCAATGATATACAGGTGCAGGTCATATAATTAGAATATCATCAAAAAGTTGATTTATTTCACTAATTCCATTCAAAAAGTGAAACTTGTATATTATATTTATTCATTACACACAGACTGATCTATTTCAAATGTTTATTTCTTTTAATTTTGACGTTTATAACTGACAGCTAAGGAAAATCCCAAATTCAGCTGCGGCAGAGAGGAGTGAGTATGAGAAACATTCAGATACACAGGCTGATTCAGTCTTTTGAATTGGGAGTAGCGAACATGCATTATAAACTTCTTTCAAATTAGAATCTGTTGGGGAGATAAAATGTGCAAGATAACGTGTATGTACTAATAAAAACATCAAACAAAAGAAAATTATCTTTTACTCTCCAGTACTGAAAGCAGAACTGATAAGGGAGCCCTTGATACTAGCCGCATATCCACTGTCGGGCCAGTGCGGGCCAGCAGCACGAGGCCAGAATAGCGCAGGGTTTCCACAGAGGAGCTTGAAGCACCGCTGCACGTCACTAAAACACGCCCTTTACACGCCTCTCAGAACAACGCCATGCAAAATTAATCACACATAAACACACTTATTTCTATTTTATTTATTTATTTATTTTTAACGCTTATGAAAATAGCCTGCTTATTCAGTCGAGTCTGTTTCTGTTTATTAGCCACAGTATAGCTGTCATATTTATAATGAATGATAATATCTCTTTTTTCATAAAAGCTCCCGAGCAAAAAAACATTATTAGGCTATATTCTTTTATGATAGGCAACGTGAGATAAACTCTCGAGACGAGGCTTGTGTCAGATAATATAAGTTACTTAATAAATACACGATTGTGATAGAGAATAAGAAGCTGACGTCTGATTTCTTCAAGCGGTCTTATTTTACCATGTTTACTATGGTAATATGTTTAGCGTGCATATCTTTTTCATTGCTTATACATATTTCTGCCTTGCATGGTGATTATAATCCACATTGAATCAAGTTATTTCAAACACTCGCTGCTGACTGAAAGAGAGTTTTGAGCTCAACTTATTTAAAAAAGTGTTTAATGCTGATGTTAAAGCTGTTATCTTTCTGAAATGATCCGCAGCGCAGACTCGCTATTTTTATAAAAGCTCACAAACAAAAATCATTTTTATATTTTGATGATATGCAACGTGGAGCTAAACTCTTGAAATGAGACGACAGATAAAATGTTACTTAATAAATACACAATTTTGATAGAGAATAAGAAGCTGGCGTCTGATTTATCCAAGCAGTCATATTTAACATGTTTACTATGGTAACATTAATGTTTAGCGTGCATAGTCTTTTACATCGCTTATACATATTTCTGCCTTGTTTAGTGATTATAATCCACATTGGATCAAGTTATTTCAAACACTTGCTGCTAACTAAGAGTGTGTTTTGAGCTCAACTGATTTAAAAACGTCTTTAATGCTGGTGTTAAAGCTGTTATCTTTCTGAAATGATGCGCGCTGACGCTCTCTAGACACGGAGAAACTCCGCCTTTGTTCATAACCCCTCCTCTAGCCCCAGCTGGCCCGCTTTGGCCCAAGGTTTTCGTCGGGCCAAAAAACCCTGGCCGTTGGCCCCGAGGAAGCCCCGGCGAGGCACGATCAAGCCCCGGAAGTGACTGTGGAAACGCGACTGGCCCTGGCACGCACTAGCACGCCCGGTCTTAGCTCGATAGTGGAAACATGGCTACTGTGACACAGCTCTTTCAAATTAACATTACCTTTTTTGCAGTGGCGGTAGTTTGTATGTCCATCTATAGTTGCCATCATCTAAGGTCTTTTGAGTACTGGTATCATCTGAAGTCCTCACAAGTCCTGCAAGTCCTGTGCTGTGCAGTTTCTAATAACCCTGGGATGGACATTTGCAGAAACAGGAAGGCAAAGGGAGAAAGATTAGCATAGCTGCTGTTCATATCATTTCAGGCAATGTGCACTTTTTACTATTTCATCAATGGAGTACATTGAGTACTATTTTTAATCTAGTAGGTTTAAACTGAAATAATTTTTCTAGATCCCTTAATAAACATATTATTTGTTGTCTGTTTTTGGGGAACAGACACAGTCTCTATAGAATGGACTGCATATGCCAGAGTAACATTTAATACATTTTAATAAAGTTTAACTGGGAGGAACATCATAACTGTAATTTACACAACCATTCAAGAGTTTGGGGTCTGCAAGATATTTTATGCCTTTATAAAAAATCTCTTATGCTCACCACGGCTCCATTTATTGAATCAAATTGCAGTAAAATAGTAACACTGTGACTATTACAATTCAAAACAACTCTTTTCTATGTGAATATTATGTTAAAATGTCATTTATTCCTTTGATCAAAGCTGAATTTTCAGCATCATTACTCCAGTCTTCAGTGACACATCTTCAGAAATCATTCTAATATGATGATTTACTGCTCAAGAAACATTTCTGATTATGATAAATGTTAAAATACAGATGTGCTGAATTTTTTTTTTGTTGGACTCTTTTAGACTGTAAACATGTTCAAAATCATCTGTTTCAAATAGTGTTCCTGTAGCTCAACTGGTAGAGCACTGTGCTAGCAAGCAAACAAGCGCAAGGTTGGGGGTTCGATTCCCCGGGAACACATGATATGTAAAAATTGATAGCCTGAATGCACTGTAAGTTGCTTTGGAAAAAAGCGTCTGCATAAATAAATGCAGGTCTTTTGAACTTTGTTTTCATCTGTGAATCCTGAAAAATAAAATGCATCACGGTTTCTACAAAAAAAATGAAGCAGCACAACTGTTTCAACGCTGATAATAAGTTTCTTGAGCAGTAAATCAGCATTTCTGAGGGATCCATGTGACACTGAAGACTGGAGGAATGATGCTGAAAATAGAGCTGCACTTCACAGGAATAAATTAGTTTATAATGTATTCACATAGAAAACAGCTATTTTAAATTGTAATAATATTTCACAATATTACTCTTTTTACATATTTTAATCAAATAATTACTACAGAGGTGAGCAGAAGATAATTATTACAAATTGTATCAACTTCAAGCTTTTGAACAGTAGTGTACTGTATATTTGAGATTTGACTTACTGTACTAGTCTTGTGGTCAATAGCATCTTGGAGATGTTGTCTTACAGTAGGTTCACTGCGACTCTGCTGGATGCAGCAGGCCATCAGCACTGAAGAATCTAGGAACAAAGCAAGCTATTTGACACAGAGCCAACAATATTTAGTCTGCAGTTCCAGGTTTATTAGAAGGAAACAAGCTAGAGCAGGTGAAATGCAAAAAAATAAATAAATAAAATAACAAATTCATTGCGATATATGTTGTGAAAAAAATTCATATTAGGTTACCTTTTCAGCGCTTCCTACATCTCTATCAGCAGCTCCCTTCAGAAATATTGAAATCTTGGACACTCCCTTCTGTTGTAGAAGGATTATTTTATTATTCTTGAAATCGCAGAACAGTTTTATGTTTACCATAAAAGATCAAAACAACTTAGTTTTCTGCCAATTTTCGCGCTCCTTGATAACGTGACGTCATCGATAAACAGTAAAGTGTAAATGTTAAGGTTAAATAAATTAATTGAAAAATATTGAAAGATTACCAACAAAACAGTCAAAAGCTATCATCTACAGAATAAGATTTGATTAAAAGCCCAAACTTTCATAAATAAGAGCACAATAGAGTTATCATACCTGACGATACATCGTCTGAAAACGGTAGAAATGCTAACGGACTTTTTCGAAGACATTAAACCATTCCTATAAAGTAAATAAACAACAGAAGCGAGTCAAATACAAGTAAGAGAAGTGTCAACAATAGTTATAAGTAATATTTGTGTGATTTCATGGACTTAACTCACCTGAAAACATTGAAATCAGCGAGAAACGGGGTGTTTCCTCGTGACATTTGCAGTGTTGCGCTCCGTTTCCATGGCAACTCCATCCGGTCCGCGCGCAAGCCCATGGAAGCACGTCACAAATTAAAAGTCACACGCTTACGTTACATAAATAAACATATGAATAAACATATGCCCCTTATTTTTTTTCTGTAAGAGGGGGCGCGGCCATTTGTAAATTTAATGTGTCTAGCTTTCGGTGTCATTCCAGCTATATTAGCTGTACAAACAGCTTGTTTTGCTGTTTACTGTTGCAAACTGCTGTATCTTACCATGTTATTTTTAATGTATTGTCTTAATTATGAACGTACTGGTTTGTAGTGCAAACAGTTTTACCGTTTACTGCACTTTGTTCTTTTTGTTATTTCCCTATAACCATGACCATAAGTCTCACACATTCACATACAATTGTTTGGAGGATAGAATTAGATCACTACCTAATTCAAAATGTCATTCAATTATGATATTGCTAATTTAAAATTCATTTTGTAGTTCTATAGCCCAGTGCAAAATGCCAGGCCTGCACATAATAGTGGGACAAAGTGGCACTTTTATAGTTTAAGATTTTGTATTGTTGCTTTTACAAACACTCATATATATATGTGTGTGTGTGTGTGTGTGTGTGTGTGTAAAAGGTGCATCTTGAAGAAATGTGAATATCATGAAAAAAGTTCATTTTTTTTAACTTTTTTTATTAAAAAGTGAAATTTTCATATATTCTAGTCTTTAGAAAATGGCACATCTGGTCACCTGGTATAGGCCATATCTGGCCCACATACAACAAGCCAGAACTCAACCTAAAACCGGTTTGTCACACACGGGCCAGATCTGGCCCACACTAAGCAAGCCACGACTCAAATTAAAGCCGGTTTGTCGCACACGGGCCAGATCTGGCCCACACACAACAAGCCACGACTCAAATTAAAGCCGCTTTGTCACACACGGGCCAGATCTGGCCCACACACAGCAAGCCACGACTCAAATTAAAGCCGGTTTGTCGCACACGGGCCAGATCTGGCCCACACACAACAAGCCACGACTCAAATTAAAGCCAGTTTGTCACACACGGGCCAGATCTGGCCCACACACAGCAAGCCACGACTCAAATTAAAGCCGGTTTGTCGCACACGGGCCAGATCTGGCCCACACACAACAAGCCACGACTCAAATTAAAGCCAGTTTGTCACACACGGGCCAGATCTGGCCCACACACAGCAAGCCACGACTCAAATTAAAGCCGGTTTGTCACACACGGGCCGGATCTGGCCCATAAACAGCATGCCACAACTCAAACTAAAACCGGCTTGATGTGTGTGGGCCAGAGATGGCCCATATAACCTCTGCCGCTGCCAGAACTGAGCCAGATGTGCCATAGTTGGCCCAGATGAGGCCGGGATATGTTTGCTATCTGGGTAACGGTTCCTCAAAGATTTTAACTGCTGTGCAGGCAGACCATGGTGCAGACGCGGAAAAGACCCGAAGTAAGCGTTTTACGTCATTTAAATATATATATATTTTATAACAGCATATTGATTTATAGCGCCATTAATATGTTGGGCGCTCCTACACTTTCCTCAGAGAGATATTTTCTTTCACTCACAAAGCGGAGCAGACGGGGAAGTTGGTTTTAACAAAGAAAACACAGAAAGTAAGTGTTATACTTAATTTACTATATGTACGTTATTTCATAAAATAATATTATTTAGTAACATTAATGCTATTTGTATGCTGTGCGTGCCTAGACGATCTGAAACATTTCTCACATATTAAATTTGATGTCAAAATAGCAATATCAGTAATGTTAATTGTTTCTTGCATGTGTCCTGACCAAATGTTGACCATTTTTTGTCATTATACTAAGCATTAATTTAATGAGCTTTCATAATGTTGCGTTTCAGTATATTGTATTTTAGTTATTTTTTCCATATATATGTATGTGTATGTTTCATATTTCATATTATATATATATATATATATATATATATATATATATATATATATATATATATATATATATATATATATATATATATACACACATACATACATACATACATATATTAATTTGTATATATTTAAAAGTGACTTTTCAAAATACTCAAATCCTCTATAATGCATGAGTTAAATAGTTCGCCCTTCAAAGTGAATTTGTGCCCTCACAACACTTGGAGTATGACACATGGGTACCATGAACTACAGATTAAATATGTTTTTTTTGGTACTATCATGTATTTATGTGCTGTCATTTATGCGCATACATTTTGATAGAGCCCTCAGCGCAGTGAGATCAGCATGGAATTCAGGAATCGTAGAAAGAATCAGAAACATAATGAGCTTTTTCATATTATTTAACAAACATCCTGACTAGATTGTTGGTCTCTGTGCATGACTGTGTGTTCATGAGACACTATTAGTTTAGTTCACTCTGAATTGCACAAAAGTTGTGAAAAAAAAATCAAGAAAAAAAAAACGGTGTACTTTCTTCACTGAGTTGAATCTTTTTCACTGACTCCTGACCAGAGCTTGTTATGACTGTCAAAATGACAGCTGACAGATGAACGTGATAACTTCCTGTTGCAACGAGCACAGCAGATGTTTTTACCTCAGAGAAAAAAAGCACATATGTTGTATTTCATGCTTTGTTTTTATTAATATTCATTTTTCACAACTTGTGTGCTTTTCCTAGTTAGGGCTGTGACGGTGGCTGATTTTTTTACCATGGACCAACAACCGCCGCCCAGCAAACATTTGGACGTCTTTTGACCGTTGAAAAGACGTCCATCCGAGACGTCCCGTCATGGTTGAAAAATAGTTCCAAAATGAAAGTTGAACCGACGTCTTTGACGTCTTCTAGATGTGAACTGCATGTCTTTTCTGCACGTCCCTGGACGTCTAAATGCGTCGATTTCTGGATGTGGGTGTCTTCTGGATTTTTAAATGCGTTGCTGCATAGTTTAAGTGTATGTATATAAAAGCCTGCATATAAAATAATCTCACACCCACTGTGTAACATTGTGAAAGGCAATCAATTACGTCTTGAGGTTTAAAACATCTTGACAAAAGTTCAAGATCGGTCCAGTCGGACATGAACGTCCATAAAACATCTTAATCACGTGTACATCACTAACAATAAAACATTATTTGTGGACATATGCAAAAAAAAAAGGAAGCATGTTCTGATTTAGCACATTTTATTGTTTTTGAACAGTTTACCATCTGTTAACCAAACTAAAATACTAATTACAAAATACTGTATTATTATATAAAGGGAAAATTCTTTCATTTACTCACCCTCATGTTTCAAACCTGTACACCTTTCTGTGTTCTGACCATATTGTTTTCAATGTTTGCTTTACTGGGACAATGAAAAATAAGAATCTTCAAGATGATAATATATTTAATATTAGTTTTTCAATGTTATCTTTGTATCCATTTTGGATTTCTGAAATAAGTTTACAGGCCTACCATTTTTTTCATCAGAAATATGATTTAATGAGGGGCATCACTGAATAAAAAGTGCTGAAATACTCAATCTTAAAGTCCATTATTATTGTTAAAAATTTCTATTTGCAGTGTTTGTCTATTAATGTTTATAATATATAAATCAATATTAATTGCATTTATTTTAAAATACTTTAATCAAATAATATTAAGAATATTATTAATATTTGAACGTGGCATAAACACCTTGCAGGAGCCATTGTTGTCTTGTGACAAGAAAATCATAAAACATAAAACAGTCATCATAAAACATGTTTGAAAACATTGCTATTTATGAAATCAAAGTGGGGTAAATGATTTTAAACTGTATATAACCGACATTAATTAAAATATTACATTTCTGAGAATGTTTTCTACTAGAATGTTAAAAGTTTATTTTTATCAATTCTTTATTGATCTTGTCATTGACTTACACAGTTGTCTTATGAACACAAAGATATTTGGAAGAATGTTTGTAACCAAGCAGATCTCACAATCCATTAACTGCCACTGTAGGAAAAATTATTATGATCGTAACATGAGGGTGAGAAAATTATGACTATTTTCATTTTTGGATGAACTATCCCTTAAACAAACTACAGTTGTTTGGCTCATTTCTTGTAACCTCCACCCCCATCTCTTCCCGGAGCAAGCTTCAGGTGTTCTGTCATTGCTACATCCCATTCAGAGTCTCCACCTCTTCACAGCATCTGAGGGAAGAGAATACATTTCTTTTTAAAATAAATAAAATAAAACATTTGAGATAAATGACATGCACTTATTTTCTAAATATCTGTATGGTCTACAGCTAAAAAAAAAACAAAACAAAAAAACCCTTGGACCAAGATGAATGAATCATGAATGAAACATTAAGGAAAAAAAGGTAATCAACAAGCATTAGATTTTATTTTTATTGTACAAAAGGTGTTATGATTTAATGTGATGCCCTTGAGAAACACTCACAGTGTAACTGTGAGAAAGTGAACAGGACATTTCTGATAAGACAGGAGAGCTGTGATGTCCCCTGAATAATTAATTAAAGCGTACAAATAAAAATCACATCAATTTAAGTAACTTTTAGCCTTCTAACGTTAGCTAATTTCAGTTGACAACGTGGGCATCATTTCTCTCGGTTCCTTCGTGTCAAACAAGTAAAACTCAAGCACGTTAATAAAATAATACAAAATGTACTTACCCCATGGTAGATTTTATGTAATTTATATCGACAAATCTCCCTCCAAGAGTCCTCTTCGAGTCTTCTTCTTCTTCTTCTTCGTGCTTATTGGCGGTTCGCATTCTTTTCCAGAGCATTACCGCCATCTACTGTAGGCAATGGATCAGAGACTTAAATCTTCACTATAGTGGCTAGTTGGGAGTGATGCCCTTCATGTTGCTGCGTGTTTCAGCTCCTCCATGAAAAGCCCAAATCCCTTCCACCCACGCTTAATTATAAAAAAAAAAAAAATTATTCCTATATTCTATGAATTAACTTGGTTGCCTTCAGAAATTGTATTAATATACTATATCCTCCTACCGGATTCAGAATATCCTCTAATGCTACCAGTTGATCACCTACCTTCTGCATTTCTCCCATTAATGTCTTTCTTTCTTCTCCATATTTACTACAGTCTATAATTACATGTTCCACTGTTTCTCTTACTCCACACTTGTCACACATACCATTAGGATGTTTTCCTATTAAATGCATAGTTGAGTTCAGACCTGTATGCCCTAATCTCAATCTTGATATAATGCAATCCTCTTTCCTTTTCCTACTCGAACTCCTTACCCTTCCTACCAGTGGTTGAATTGAATGAAGCAGTCTTCCTTTACTTTCATTGTCCCAATAATTTTGCCATTTTTTTTTAATCTCCCTTTTAATGATTGATTTGATTTCTTCTTTACTATGCTTAATATCCTGTAGGATTTGGAATGCGAGTTATCAAAAGACTGTGGAAGGGATCACTTGGACTGGTAGGCCGGTCAGAGCCCAGGAACTCAGTCAACAACAGTTCTTTCTTTGAGGACTTTACTTTCCCATTTAGCATATAACAGGTGTGGTCTGTATAAAAATAACAAATACAAAAAGGTGAATAATACAGATTTTAAACCCAACAAATTAACATTACTAGCAATATTACTGAATATAAGTGAAATGCTACAGCTCAATCGATTGGCATATTAGCATCTGAATAGGTAATTTTACCACATAATCCTCATTAACACACTTATACTTGCAATTTACAGCAGACAGATTAACTAAAGACAATCTATCTCAATGTAGAACATGAGAACAGTAGAGATAAAGCAATTGTAAAATATCACGGCAGATATACATAACGTGCTTGTAAACAAACGCTGGTTATGCACGCACAATCTATCGAAAATAATTATCATATCTGCAAATGCCTGCAAGATTATAACTTAATCTCAATACTAAACATAATTTACCAAGAACAACTCACTTTTAGGATGCACGCACACATATTATGCTTGTATTGGATCGGCTAAATGTCTCTTCTCTTCAACTTTGCTGCGCAATGGTAAAATGGCGATAAGACTTAAAAGGGCAACACATCTTAAAGGGGCAACACGTCTTAAAAGGGTCATGCATGCAAGCCGTTTGTACAGCCGCCCCCAAATTGTGTTCAATTTGACACTTGAGAAGGTTGCATGTGTGTCACTGCTGCTGCGTTGGGGTATTGGTCTCCTCTGTATCATCTTCAGGAATGGGGGGTAGAGCCACAAGTCGAGCTACAGGTCTAGTATAAATTTTCCCTTGAACTTGGACATCCACTGATCTCACTTGCGAATCTTGACTGGGATGCACCTGGACTACCTTTCCAATTGGCCAATGGGCTCTGGGCTGATGAGGATCCATTATCATGACTATTGTGCCTGTGGTCATATTAGGGAATGTATGTTGCCATTTCTGTCTGACTTGCAAGTTCGGAAGGTAATGGCGGATAAAAGATGACCAGAAGTGGTCAGCTAACACTTGAGAGTGTCTCCAACGGCGACGACTCAATCCCTCTTCTTTAGGGTATATGACTGTAGGTAGGGAGTTGTCTAGCCGCCCTGTGAGAAGAAGGTTGGGTGTTACTGGATCAGGATCAGCCACATTACAAGACACATACCCGAGGGGTTTGGAGTTAAGGATGTTCTCTACTTCGATCAGAACAGTCCTGAGTACTTCCTCTGGTACTGTTTGGTCCCCAATAGTTGTAGATAGTGCCATTTTAATGGATCTTATCTCCCTTTCCCACACTCCCCCAAAGTGTGGTGCTGCAGGGGGATTGAAATGGAATGCTATCCTTTGTGGTGCGAGTTTTCGCTGGAGATCAGGTGACATGGCCTGGAATGCCTCGCACAGTTCCCGTTCACCACCTCGGAAATTTGTTCCTTGGTCTGACAGTAATTCTACTGGGGAACCTCTTCGAGCAATAAACCTACGTAGCGACATCAAAAATGAATCTGTGTCCAAGCTGTTAAGCAGGTCCACGTGCACGGCTCGTGTGGTAAGACACTTGTAGAGGATTCCCCACCTCTTTTCTACTCGTCGACCAATCTTTACAAGGAAAGGGCCGAAGCAATCCATACCGGTGGAATGGAAGGCTGGTTTGTAGAGGCGTAAGCGTGCCACAGGAAGGTCTGCCATTTTGGGAAAGGTAGGTTTGGCTCTGAGTCTTTGACATTCTGTACAGGCATGCTGTAAGATGCGGATGGCTGCTCTTCCTCTTAACACCCAGTATTTTCTCCTTATTTCTGCAAACACCCGATCAGGGCCTGGATGGCAGAGTCTTTCATCAAAATCTTGAAGAAGTAATTTCACGGCTGGATGTCTAGACTCTAGTACGATTGGATGTTTCAGGGCAGGATCTAAGGTTTCTGCATGTCGTAACCTACCACCAACCCGGATTAGATTGGTCGATGTGTCATATTCTGGAGTTAAGGTAAGTAAGCGGCTATTGTGTTGAAGAGGTTTGCCTGATCTCAACCGTTGTAATTCTTCAGGAAAACTCTCACTTTGCACCTTCTGGAGTATGACTGTCTCTGCTGTTTGGTAAGTGTTTGCTGTAGGTTCTCCTGACTCTCCAGCCGCCCCATGTAGCTCCTGTGCAATGGCCTTCACCAGCTCTGTCCAGGTCTTGTACTCACTGCCAAATTGTCCATTTACAGCTACAACTCCACAGAATGCGGATTTCTTGAACTCAGACTTGTCAATCTCGGGGCACTCTGTAGGGTTTGCTGGCCAGTTCTCTGAGGAAAGGAGCAGGAATGGGGGCCCATGGCTCCATCTGTTTGGCTTAGCAAGGTCTTTTAGAGTCTTTCCTCTTGTAAGGTCATCCGCTGGATTTTGAGCTGAATCCACGTATCGCCAAGCGGTGGTGTTGGTAAGCTCATGGATTTCAGCCACTCTGGTACCGACGAAAACCTTGAAATGGCAAGACTCTGACTGAATCCAAGACAGCACTGTAGTAGAGTCTGTCCAGAGAACTGTGTGGCGAAGTGGCAATGTTAATTCCTTCTGCAACTGGGTTTTTAGCTGTGCACCAATTACCGCAGCACAGAGCTCCAAGCGGGGTATTGACAGGACTCTTTTAGGTGCTACTCTAGAACGTGCCAAGACGAATGACAGATGGATCTTACCCTGCTGATCTTCAGTGCGCAGGTAGGCGACTGCTCCATATGCGCTCTCTGAAGCATCACTGAACACGTGAAGGTCTATAATCGATCTTGTTTGATCTACTGAAGCTGGTACATATGATCTTGGGAAACTGATTTTGTGAAGAAACTGCAGCTGACTTTCCCATTCATTCCAGCTCTGAACCAAGGCTTGAGGAAGTTGAGTATCATCCCAGCTGTGCTGCTTGTTCCAAAGTTGTTGGACCAGTACCTTAGCCCTTGTAGTATACGGGAGGATATATCCTAAGGGGTCATACTGACTGGCTAAAACTTTGTAAATAATCCTCATGGTTGGAGCCCCATGATCGATGGGCCGGTGACGGTAAGTCAGAACATCTGCTGGGCAATTCCAGCTAAGGCCCAATGTGGACTCTTGGACATCAGTCTTTTCATGGGCTAGCCAGAGTTCAAACCCATCCGATCTTGCTTCAGGTGGAAGATGGTTAATGACAGCTGGAATATTGCTGGCCCATTGCCTCAATTCAAAGCCTCCTTCAGCTAACAGACCTCTCAGCTTATCAACCAATTGCTTAGCCTCCTCTGGTGATGTCAAACTCTGCAAGCAATTGTCAACATAAAAGCATCGTTCTATGGAGAACCTTACATCATCACCCGGTTGGCTATGGTCTCTTACATGCTGCTGTAAGGCAAAGGTTGCACAGCAGGGGCTGCACGTTGTCCCAAATGGCAGAACCTGCCATTCAAAGATATCAGGGGTGCCCTTTTCCCTGGAGTCACGCCAGATAAACCGAAGAAGTGATCTATCTTCAGGAAGAAGGCGGACCTGGTGGAACATGCCCCGGATATCCGCACTGATGGCAACTGTATGCTCACGGAATCTGAGTAAGACCCCAAGGAGAGATGAACCCAAGATGGGGCCAGCGAGGAGTGAATCATTTAAGCTGAGACCATTAAACTGAAATGAGCAATCAAACACCACACGATTCTTGCCATTATGGTGCACCATGTGATGTGGAATAAACCAGCACTCACCACCACCTTCTCTTTCTTCTGGACTGAGCATTCTGATTGCTCCTGACTGAACCAATTTCTGGATTTCGGAGGAATAGGCATCAGCTTGTTGCGGGTCTCTGGCAAGTTTCCTCTCAGTACTTCGTAGGCGTGGCATGACTGCTTCCATAGTGGCGTGAAGATGGGGCATGTCACCTTTACGTAACAAGGGGGTTGCATACCGGCGTATTCCATCCACCTTTATGCGAATTGTTTTGGCTTCCAGCAGTTCGATGGCCCTTTGGTCCTGCTTTGACCTTGTGCACTCCGTTTCATTCCGAAAGGGCAAAACATCCACTTGCCACAGCCTATTAACATTCTTGCACAATTCTGTGGTGCTAAGAGGAAGGGATATGTGGAGACACTCCTTTGGCTTGAGTCGCTGCTCTAACAGGCTGGTAGGGCCCTGCAGTGTCCAGCCTAGTTTGGTTCTTATTGCAGCGGGGCCACCAGGTGGACCAAGTCTTACCGGCTCAATTGGTGTGATCATGTGAGTTTGATCTGCGCCAACAAGGATGAGAGGTTTGGCCTTTTCAAAGCTCTGCAATGGTAGTCCAGCCAAATGTTTGTACTGCCTTTGCAGCTTAGCTATTGGGTACGAGTGGTCAATGAGATCAAGCTGTGGTGCAGTAAAGGCTCTGGATATCAGATATCGCTTCTTTGGATTGTAGTATGGAGAAATGTGGAATGAGACTGAAGCCCCTTCAAGGGTTTGCACATCATGACGGATTGTTCTCAGAGCTAAGCTTTCTTCAGTACCTCTCAAGCCAAGTTTTCGTACTGCATCTGGCAGAAGCATGGTACGCTCAGAACCGTCATCAAGGATTGCAAATGTGTCTAATGTGCAACTGCCATGATGTAGGAGTACTCTGACAATCTTGAGCAAAACTTTATTACTGCTGACTGGTTTGTTCAGGTAAAGTGTCTGTGTCGCTGAACTAACTAGGCAAGCCTCGGTTTTGGATGACACTGTGACAGGCCTCTCATTTACTTCATGGAGGATTCGTAGATGCTTCCTTTGACAAAGTGGACATGGTTTCTTTAGACCACAATGGGCAGCCTGATGGGCAAGACCACAACGCCAGCATCTCCTATTGGATCGTATCCACTCTGAGAGTTGATCTTTGGTGAGGGTCGGAATTTGAGGGCACTGACTGAAAGCATGTTCAGAGTTCTGACAGTAAGAGCAATATACCATGGGCCTACCTTTAGCTTTCTCATCAACCTTGGCAGGAGAAGTTGCAGTGGCTCTCACATCAACACTCTTTCCAGACCCAGTCAGTACTGTGGCAGTGGTTTGGCGTGCTCGTGGAGCTACTCGGAACTCTCGTTTGGCTCTGCTCTCTCCCTTGGCAGTTTGATCATCATAGCTTTGGCACCAAGACTCATATTTAAGCCATTCTGCCAGATCTACCAATGAGTATGTCACCCCAGGACGATGTAACATGTGGCGGCGGAAATCAGCCCGTCTTTCAGGTGGCAACTTATTGAGAAGGCGTGCAACATGCGACCCACAATACAACTCAACGCTCCCTGTCTGGCCTAAAGTCTTAAGCAGCCCAACTAGAGACTGCACTTGAAGAGAGAACTTCTCAAAGGCTGAAGGGTCATTGCGGCTTATATCAGGTGAATCAAGAATAGTGGCAATCCGTCTTAATGCTACTTGGTGAGGCTGACCGAACCGCTCATTCAGGGCCAACATGGTGTCTCGATAAGGTGTAGGGGAGTGCAAGAAGGAGTCTGCTATTAGACAAGCATCTTCTAATTTCAAGTGGTCAACCAGTACTTGATATTTGAACATCTCAGTACTATCAGGTGGCAGAAGATTTTCCAAGGCTATTTTTAATCGAGCAAACTCACTTGGGTCTTTGGTGCGGAAGTAAGGAATGGTGGGCGATGGACCTTTGTAATATTTCTCTGTCAGATCCACAGATGCCATGGGAGGTGACACATTATAGGAAACTGTCCTGTGTTGTTCAGAATAAAGACTTCCTGGTTGTTCTTGTGCATTTGGAGGACCTATCTGTCGGGCAGGATACTGGCCATACCTAAACTGGTTATCATATGAACTTGGATAGCCGAAATCCCTAGTCTTTTCAACAGAAGTGAGTCTAGGAGTGATTGTTGGTGTGGCTCTTGTAGTGCTCTTAATTCTTTGCCTGCCGCACTGATTTATATTTTCTGGCTCATCGTATGAAATGGGTGGAGGAGGCTCTGGCCAGTCTTCATCATCTGCATATGCTTCATCGTGGAATTTAACTGATGGATAATCAGAACGGGTGTTGGACATAGATAAAGGCTTTTGGAGACTACAGGCTCTGTCTAAAAGCTGGATCAGCTCATCTTTGGCGGTCTCAATTCGTTTAAGATCAGCTTGGATGGCCTTCTGTGTTTCACGAAGCTTTAAATTCTCCTCTGAGATCCTTTGTAACTTTAGGGAACTAGCATCTGATCTGTCACTCTGGTATCCATCACCTTCATCACCAAAGGGAACGAACTCTGCACCGTATTCAGACTGTAGCTGTCGGTTTGGATATTGTGGTGATGACTGGTAGGCAGGACTGGAAATGTGCTGCTGCAGAAGACGTGGATGGTCACAATGCTTATCCCTGACCGTCAGACTCGACGGGGAAGAAATGGTGGGTAAACCATGTGCTCTCTTAGGCTTTGCAGCAGATGCTCCAACCTGTGGCGAAGAGTAATCGTCATCAGATGACTCCACTGGTTGTTCCCTCGTACTAACTGGTAACACTGTTTTATGGAAGCTCTGCAAGTCCACCTCATAATCTTGTAAATAGGCTGGACGGCGCTTTGTGCGAACCGAGGGGTTTACTGTTTCAGAACTGGCTGACATCTTAATCCAGAGAAGTGATCATCCGGCTCGAAGGACCAATTTGTAGGATTTGGAATGCGAGTTATCAAAAGACTGTGGAAGGGATCACTTGGACTGGTAGGCCGGTCAGAGCCCAGGAACTCAGTCAACAACAGTTCTTTCTTTGAGGACTTTACTTTCCCATTTAGCATATAACAGGTGTGGTCTGTATAAAAATAACAAATACAAAAAGGTGAATAATACAGATTTTAAACCCAACAAATTAACATTACTAGCAATATTACTGAATATAAGTGAAATGCTACAGCTCAATCGATTGGCATATTAGCATCTGAATAGGTAATTTTACCACATAATCCTCATTAACACACTTATACTTGCAATTTACAGCAGACAGATTAACTAAAGACAATCTATCTCAATGTAGAACATGAGAACAGTAGAGATAAAGCAATTGTAAAATATCACGGCAGATATACATAACGTGCTTGTAAACAAACGCTGGTTATGCACGCACAATCTATCGAAAATAATTATCATATCTGCAAATGCCTGCAAGATTATAACTTAATCTCAATACTAAACATAATTTACCAAGAACAACTCACTTTTAGGATGCACGCACACATATTATGCTTGTATTGGATCGGCTAAATGTCTCTTCTCTTCAACTTTGCTGTGCAATGGTAAAATGGCGATAAGACTTAAAAGGGCAACACATCTTAAAGGGGCAACACGTCTTAAAAGGGTCATGCATGCAAGCCGTTTGTACATATCCATATCTATATTTCCTTTTGCCATGGCTTGCTTTGCTAATTTGTCAGCTTCTTCATTCCCTAACACTCCAGTGTGTGCTGGAACCCACAAAAACTTAACCCTCTTATTTGTCTCTCGCATTGTTAATAAAATCTGTAGGATTTCTAATACCAGATCTTGTCTTGTTTCTGACTTTTGTGACTCCAAACATATCAGCGCAGAACTTGAATCGGAACATATTAGGGATTTATTTATTCCCATTTCACTAACTTTATTTATTGCTATCATTATTGCTGTTAATTCTCCTGTACACACTGACACGTGATTAGTTATTCTTTCACCCCTTTCCACTTCCATTCCTGGGATGACATATGCAACCCCCACTTGGCCACTTTGCGGGTCTTTGGACGCATCTGTATACACCTGTACATACTGATCATACTTACTCCTTATATAATATTTTGTAAATTCTGCTTCTGATATGTCCTGACCTTTCTCTTTTCTTTGTTCCAGCAAGAACAAATCTATCTCTGGTTGCGGTAACATCCAGATCGGATTCACTCCTAATGTAACCACTGGGATCACACTATACCCATTTAAGTGCATATCCTCTACCAGCTCATTAATGACCCACCCAAAACTATTACATTTCCTTTTCCCCTGTTCCCAAGATGACTTGAATATACTTTTTGTTGGGTGGTCCTCCTTCTGACCCTTTAAATTGGCCCAATATGTCAATATCAGCTGCCGTCTCCTTAACTGTACTGGCATCTCACCCATCTCCACCTGTAACGCTGGGACTGGTGAGGACGGGTAAGCCCCACAACATATTCTCAGAGCTTGAGCCTGTACTCTTTCTAGCCTTTCCAGCTGTGACTTAGCCGCAGACCCATATACCTGACATCCATAATCTATTATTGCTCTTATCATTGTTGTATATATAGTTTTTAATGCCAGTCTATCCGCCCCCCATTCCCGTCCTGATATACATCTCATTACATTTATAATTCTCTTACATTTTTCCTCCATTTTACTTATATGTGTGCTCCATGTAACTTTAGTATCAAACCACATTCCTAAGAATCGTATTACTTTAACTTGTTCTAATTCTTTATTGTATAACCTTAATTTTAAATCTTTGCTTGACCTTTTATTTGTAAATATAATGTACTTGGTTTTCTCTATTGAGAATTTAAAACCCCATTTATATGACCACCTTTCAACCTCCTTTAATGCCAACTGCATTTTATTAATGATAAAATCTACATTTCTACCTCTAATCCACAAAGCACCATCATCTGCAAACAATGATTTATTTATATTTCTATCGATAGTTACAAACACATCATTAATCATAATAATAAATAGCAAAGGACTTATAACACTTCCCTGAGGAGTGCCATTTTCAATTTTTCCTTCTCTTGATACACAATCCCCAATCCTAACTTTAATGTATCTTTCAAGTATGAACTCCTTAATCCAATTATATAGTCTTCCACTTATACCTATCTGATCTAACTTTATCAACAGCCCCTCCTTCCATAACATGTTATACGCTTTTTCCACATCAAAAACACTGCAACTACATACTCTTTGTTTATAAAAGCTTTCCTAATATCTGTTTCTAAGTTTAGAATTGAATCTATCGTACCTCTTCCTTTCCTAAATCCACTTTGATACGTTGAAAAATAGTTTATTTTCTCCATATGATACATCAGTCTTTCTGTTACCATTTTCTCCATTAGTTTACATAAATGCGATGTTAACGCTATTGGTCTATAGTTTACTGGAACACTTGTATCTTTACCTGGCTTTTTAATGGGAATAATCAAACCTTCTTTCCAACTTTGTGGTATTCTCCCTTTCTCCCATACCTTGTTATAAAATTTCAGCACCACTCCTAGCGATTCATCACTCAACTTCTTCAATATCACATAGCTAATCCCATCTTCTCCTGGTGCAGATGCTTTTGTACTTTTTAATGCTCTCTTTAACTCTGTCAATGAAAATGGTACATCTAGTACATCCTGTGTTCCCTCCCTTATTTCTTTTATATTTAAATTCTCTTCCATCAGTTTTTCCCTCATTTCCTTACTTTCTTTTGTCAAATTGTCTGAACTATTTATTTTTGAAAACTCCCTTCGAAATATTTCTGCTTTCTCCTTATCACTAATTGCAAGTTCTTCCCCTACACTTAATACTGGATATTCAAACTCTTTCCTTATACCACTCATCTTTTTAATCATATTCCATACTTCCTCCACAGGAGTGCTTTTCCCAATTTCTTCACAAAATGATCTCCAATACTCTTTCTTCACTTCCCTTATTACCCTCCTAGTTTCTGCCTGGCTTTTCTTATACCCTATTAAATTTTCCCAATTATGTGTTTTCTTCAATTCCTTGAGGGCTTTCCTTTTCTTTCTAATTGCTATTTTACATCTCTCATTCCACCATGGGACTATTTTTCCTCTCCGCTTCCCCTTCCTTATCGGGATGTTTTCATTTGCTGCACTCTGTATCCCTGCTACTAGTTCTGCATACTTATTTTCAATGACTATTTCCTCAGTAAACTTGATAATTTTTAACCTTTCCTCACTAATTAATAAAAAGTTTTCCCAATCTGCTTTCTCATATTTCCATTTAACTATATTTCCTTGATTTCCTTTCCCTCTCTCACAATTTCCAATAGCACTTATTATTGGGAAATGATCGCTTCCCACTGAACAGTTCTTCAATACTTGCCAGTTTGTTATTGCTCCTATCGTATTTGACACTATTGTTATATCTATTGCTGATCTATTACCTGAATTCAAATCCATACGGGTATAGCTACCATCATTTATGCAGACTAAATTTTTCCTTTCCATTACCTCTTCAATGACCCTCCCATTATTATCTGTTTTTAGACCTCCCCACAATGTACTATGGGCGTTAAAATCTCCACACCATACTACTCTATCTTCATTTATCCCTTTAATACCTTCCATACTTTCTAAAGTTAGTTTTTTACATGGATTGTAGAAATTTATTATTACATACTTCTTTTTCCCAATCCATATCTCAATACTTATGTACTCTATTGCTGTTCCCTTCTCCAGAACTCTATACGCCACTCCCTCTCTTATAAAATCCATACATCCTCCACCATTCCCTTCTTCCCTATCCCTTCTCACACTTATATATCCTTTTAAAACAAAATCTAATCTAGGCTTCAGCCAAGTTTCTTGCACACATATCACATCTGGCTTTTCATTCAATTCATTTATATATCCTTTAAATTCTTGTCCATTTGCACAGAGGCTTCTGGCATTCCACTGAAGGATACTTAACATAATAATAATTAACCAACCCATATCTCCTGACTCAGCTGAGAATCTGTATTGATTAGACTTCTCATTATCTCCTCACATTTCAGTCCTTTAATATCTTGGAATCTTTCTGCAGCATTGACAATTATCTGTATCTTTTCTGTTCTCCTTTCAGTTTGCGCTGTGCAGTTTATTACTTCAACCATAAACAGTACAAATCTTGTCTTATTTACTATCATTGCTTCTTCTGGTATTTTGCTCTCTCTTCTTCCTCCTGTACTCTCACCACCATTTCTATCCTCCATTTCTCCTGCCCTACTTTCCTTATTCCTAGCATTTACTACTCTCACTGCTTCTGCATATGAAATGTTACCTTTCGTTTTTTCCCTTTGGATCTCCACAGCTTTTTTCCTCACCTCACAACCTCCATATGCAGCATTATGATTACCACCACAATTACAACATTTCACCTCCACTCCTTCACCACACCTACCAAATTCATGCTCCCCCCCACATCGTGCGCACCTTGTCTTAGCTTTACACACTAATGCTGTATGACCATACCTCTGGCACTTGTAACACCTCATAGGTGGAGCTATATATTTCCTTACCAGATAACTAACAAAGCCCATCTTCAGTCTCTCTGGTATTTCTTTTCCTTCAAGTTTTAGCCTCACTGATAAACTATCTACTCTTTTCCCTTCTCTATTCATCTGCAATCTAACTGCATCCAACACCTTTCCCCCTACTATATTCTTTTTAACTTCCTCCATGCTTAGTCCTATTGGTACTCCATTTATTACAGCATAGACCCACGATTCCTGGCCTACAATCTTGTAACTCGCCACCGCCTGTTTCCCCACTGTTTTTAGTTTTGCAACCCTATTCTTTTGCTCTTCGCTATTACATGCTATCATCAAGGCGCCATCTTGTAGCACTTTAGCAAACATTATTTCACCCACCTGCTTCCTTAATTCATACGTCAGTGCCATTGGGTTTATACCTGAAATTCCTACTTCTCCTTTGAACTTTACTATTACCCTAACTACTTTATTGTTAATTTTGTTTCGGTCTTCATCTTCTTCCTCACTGGGTACCGAACTACTATCCGATCTTTCTCCCTTACCCTTTTTTCTTTTCTTATTTACCTTCCTTCCTGATTTCCTCTCTACCTGTGTCCATCCTGTGTCCATATCATCGTCCTCTTCCCCCATATCTTCCCTTCTAACTATCTCTGATCCATGCCCACTCTGCCTTCTTGTATTCCCAGTTTTTTCCTTGTTTGAGTTAGCCGCCATCCTCCGCCTCAGTCGACCGAAGTCTCTCGCTTCCGCATCCGTCACGCAGCTACCGGAAGTCCGAGTCACGTCCTCCGCCTCGAGCGCCAATCTGAGCCCTCTTCGAGTCCTCTCCTCCTCGTGGTAGTTGCCTGCTTGGATTTTCGCGCAAGATGGCGGAGTAAGCGCGCGTAAGTTTCGGAGCTGTTCACCTTCAGACTTGCATACTAGTGATTCATAGTTACGTAAAGTATATTTTTGGAGATGCCTTAATGCAGAGTTAAGTGCATCGTGTCATCTTATTGGTACTGTTTAGAATTTTCACTTTTTAACGACGCACGTGGAGAACTACCTCGGCTAAAAGCATCACTAGCTAGCATCTCACAACTACGGCAGCATGCAAGTATCGACGGACAATCCGCTTGTGAACAACCTACACGACTACTGTATGGCAGATGTGCCTGTGATCTCCCTCGGGGACCCTGATTTCCCAGCTCTCCCCATAACTCCTTCCACAACTCCCTCCAAACCTCCTGCACCAAAAAAAATGAAGCCGCAGCGCTCCGTGGATATAGACAGTGAAGGTATTGTGCAGAGAATCTCAGTCATTTTCAACACGAGAATTGACTCCCTGGAAAAAAGTGTGGAGAAAATGATTTCTAACAATACATTGAAGATTGAGGGGCTAAAGAAGACAGTTGATTTTGCCTGCGCTGAGATCAGTGAAGTGAAAGGTAAAGTGACACACATAGATAACCGTGTCAGCGTGGCGGAGAAAAAGACGAGCCTACTGGAACAACGAGTTACTGAGCTGGAAAACTATTCGCGACGGTGGAACCTGCGACTCTTCGGTGTGGTTGAAAACAAAGACCAGAACGTCCGCCAAGAGGTTATACACATCTGTCAGTCCATCCTGCCTGAACACAAGGACAAACTCCCTGATGTTATTGACTCCGTGCATCGTCTTGGCCAACTAAAGAAAGGCGCCACCAAGCCTCGAGGGATAATTATGCAGTTCAGTGCTCGCATTTACCGCGACGCTGTTTGGAAGGCCGCAAAGAAGTCTACTTTCCTGCAAAACAACAAGCTACGTTTTGCCGAAGATTTGTCCCCAGCAGTCAGAGAGCGAAGGATGCAGCTGTGGCCACTGGTGGCTAAAGCACGAGAACAAGGGAAAGCTGCTTATTTCGTTGGAGGTCGAGCCTTTGCTAATGGGACTGAACTGTTTCCTGAGTCCTGACTGTGGTAAACGTCACACCTGTCAATATGTGCCTTAAGTCGAGTTAAGCTATAATATCCTAAATGCTCATTATTCAATGGGTGTATATTTTTATGTTCTGAGATACACTTTATTTTTCAAATGTTTCTATAAAGGTTGTTGAGCTCTGTAATGACACTCAACTGTTTGTTTATAAGACAAGGTCTATTACATCCTGTTCAATTATTTGCAGTGCTCTATATAGCATGTTATGGCTATTAGTTGCTAATATCTGGTATTTATTAAGTTGTCAACCGTAAAACCTAGGTATCTCATTAGTTTTCAGTGTTTCACTAAGTTTTGCTATGTACCTTCAAGTTTATTGGTGCAGCTCCTTATAGTAAGGTTAAAGTCTATTTTATTTTATTTTTTCTCTCTCGAACTTTACCTCATATTGTTCTATCAGTTGTTGTTAATACGTCTTTATCTATTATTACTCTCAATGCCAGGGGGATAAGGAATATTGTTAAACGCAAGGCGTTATTTTTGTTTGTCAAGCAGCACAAATCTGATTTATGTTTTATTCAAGAGTCACACTCTGTTCCGGACGATGGTAGATTTTGGAGATCCCAATGGGGGAATGATCTGTGGCAGGCTCACGGGTCTGAACATTCTGCTGGTGTTGCGATTCTAAAATATAATTTTTCAGGGACTGTTCTTTTATCTGTCAGTGATACATCAGGTCATTTTATGTTTCAAGTATTAACCATTGAAAAGTTTACTTTGATAGTTATTAATATATATGGATATAATTCTAACCATGAGAACGACATACTGCTTGAAACCTTAGAGAAGCATATACAAAATACACTTAATCAATTTCCAAATTCAGGTATTGTAATAGGTGGGGATTTTAACATGATTCTGGATCACAATATTGACTGTTGGCCTCCACGTGTTTCCACTGCAGTAAATGATAACTTAAAATTATTTATGGAAAAATTTAACTTGATTGATGTATGGAGATTTCACAACCCTAACATAAGTGCTTTTACTTGGAGTAATAGAAGTGCCACCAGACGTTCTCGATTGGACTATTGGTTAGTTTCAGATAATTTGAATATTGATAAAATATCAGTTAATATCATCACAACCCCATTAACCGATCATAATGCAGTCTCCATCTTTATACCTTTGCACTCTGCCCCCTCCACAAGATGTAGGAATGCTTACTGGAAACTAAACAGTTCACTCCTGCAACACGATGTAGTAAAATCAGATATAAAGAATCTAATAGTGAAATTCTGGAATAAAGCAAAGTCCGAGAATGCTTTTGGTAGCAATTGGGAACTTTTAAAATTTAAAACTGGCCAATATTTGAGAAATTATGGTAGTATCTTATCAAAAAAACGTAAACTGGAGGAAGAAAGAGTGGTCTCTAAAATAATTTCCTTGTACCAGAAGGACCCTGCTGGTATATCAGAAGAGGAACGACTATCTTTAATTTCAGAACAACTTAAATTAAATGAGATCTTCTCTAACAAAGCAAAAGGTGCCTTTATAAGGTCAAGGAAAAGGTGGATTGAAGAAGGGGAGCAGAACTCTGCCTATTTTTTTGGCTTAGAAAAATATCATGGGAAATTTAATTTAATCCAGCAACTTAATATCAATAATACTGTAACTGATGATCCGAAGAGCATAGCTGTTTTCTGTGCGGACTTCTATAGTAATTTATATAAATCTCAATATTGCCATCAATCATCCACTACATTCTTGAACTCTCTTATCATCACTCCAATCTCTCAAGATGATAGGAAACTCTGCGATGACCTTATTACCTTGCAGGAAATTACATTTGCAATTGAACATTGTAAAACTAACAAATCTCCTGGTGTTGATGGCCTCTCTGCAGAGTTTTATCAGGCTTTTACAAAAGAATTAGCTCCTTTTCTACTTGAAGTAATATTAGAAAGTGTTGAAAAAGGCTCTTTACCCCCCTCGATGACCCAAGATTTAATTACGTTAATCCCCAAACCCAATAAAGACCCTCTGTTTATAGATAATTGGCGACCTATTTCATTACTAAACACCGACTACAAAATTTTTGCCTCAATTATTGCAAAGCGATTAAAAAATGTTTTAGACCCTATTATTGATGAAGTTCAATCAGGTTTCATGAGAAAAAGACACATCTCAAACAATATTCGGCTTGTCTTAGATATAATTGATTATTCATTTTTATGTCCTGATGATAGTTATATATTTTTCTTGGACTTCTATAAAGGCTTTGACACAGTAGAACATAACTTTATATTTCAAACTATTGAGAAATTTGGTTTTGGTGAGTTTTTCTATAAAGCTGTTAGAACAATGTACTGCAAAGGCAATAGCTCTATCAGACTTAAAAATGGGACATCACCTAGATTTGAGCTGCAAAGAGGCATCCGACAGGGCTGCCCTGCCTCCCCCTATCTATTCATTTTATGTTCTCAACTTCTTTCCACCCATATTAGAAATAGTACTTTAAAAGGAATTTCAATTGCGGAAAGAGAAGTTATCCTCACCCAGCTAGCAGATGATACCACACTATTTTTAAAAGATGCCAGCCAAGTGCCAATTGCTATTAAAACAATAGAATTATTTTCAGCAGCTTCTGGACTCTGCTTAAATCTGAAGAAGTGTGAACTTTTTTCCCTTAAAGAAAGCGACACCTCCCAGATCTGTGGCATCCCAATCAAAGATAAGATTACTTATCTAGGGATTACTATAATGAAAAATGAGGAGGAGAGATGCTCTGTAAACTTTAATTTGATTCATGATAAGACAAAGAAAAAGCTAAATCAGTGGCTGCAGAGAGATTTATCCTTGAAAGGACGAGTATTGTTGACAAAAGCAGAAGGTTTATCCCGTCTTACATATGCAGCTATCCCCTTGTTTGTCAACAAAAATCTCTCTAATTCTATTGACAAGTCACTTTTCAATTTTATTTGGAAAAACAAGACTCATTATGTGAAAAAATCTGTTATCATGAACACCTTTGAACGTGGTGGTCTTAATTTTCTTGATTTTACAACCCTTAATAATACTTTTAAAATTAATTGGATAAAGCATTTTCTAAAAAATCCCACATCTACATGGAATTTTATATCTAACTATATCTTCTCTAAGATTGGTGGTCTAGAATTCTTACTTTTATGTAATTATAAAATAGAAAAAATTCCCTTAATTTTATCTAAATTCCATAAACAAATGCTCTTAGCATGGTCATTAATTTACAAACATAATTTCTCCCCACATAGGTGCTTCATCTGGAATAATCAGCTTATTAAATTCAAGAATAAATCCTTGTTTTTTAAGACTTGGTTCAATAATAACATAATTCTAGTTTCCCAACTAATAAATGATAGTGGATCTTTGATTAATTATTCTGAATTCCTTAACACTTTTGGCATTCCAGTCACCCCAAGAGAGTTTGCAATTGTTATGGATGCCATCCCATCTGGTATTTTAATTCTCTTAAAAGGGGCTGGAAAACCAGATTGCCTACCAGATTTGGACCCTAAATTGACCTCAGTTGGTAAAATATGTTTCGCAACCACAATGAGGAATAATAATCGTAATATTCGCTCTTTATTCCAGAAAGATGTTACCAGCATGCCTAATGTTGTTCCTTATTGGTCTAACTTTGTTAACAACCTGAATTGGGGGAATATATGGAACCTTCCTTACAAATATCTCCTTACGAATAAAGTAAGAGAGGTCTCTTTCAAAATCATACATAGGTATTATCCTGCTAAGCATTATCTCCTTAGGTTTAAGCTTGACATATGTGTTAACTGTTCTTTTTGTGGAATATGTCCAGAAACAATGGTACATCTGTTCTGGCAATGTCCCTATGCCATCACTTTCTGGAAAGATCTGTCCCGATACATTTCTGTTAATCTTATTGCAGATTTTTCTTTGTTTTGGAAAAATGTACTGTTTGGCTTCCATGATAACAAAAAACAGAAAGAAATATACCTAGTTAATCTATTGATCATTTTAGGGAAATATCATATTCACAAAGCGAAATTTAGTAATTCTAAACCTTCTTTTATTGCTTTTGGTAAGGAGACGGAACAGTACATCAATTCCATCCATGATTCAAAAAATAAGAAGGCTGCTAAAACCATTCAGTTATGCTCTATCTTTAATGCATTTATTTGAAACTCCCCCTGGCTCTGTTCTTTTATATATTTTTTTGTTTCTGTATTAATGACTCTATTTGTGTGTGCTTATTGGTTGTATCGTAAAGATTTAATAAAGATGTAAAAAAAAAAAAAAAAAAAAAAAGTTGCCTGCTTGATGTACCGGAACTTCCGGAAGAAAGCGAGATCTCGCGAGATAATCTATCCTATCGCGGGATTTTGTAATATCACGAAATATATCAGTATGTTTTGTGACTACATCTTGGCAGCACCGTTTTGGCAATTACATCCAATTCAGACCGAAATTGTGACCGGGTATCTGTTTTACATGTATATGCATAGATTCAATAAAAAAATATATAGATTCAATAAAAAATAATAACAACAAATACATAAAACAGGTTGAAATAATGACTAAATTGCAGCATTGCTTTGCAATCACTTAACTACACTGGGCTCTTTGTGATTATAATTTTTTTTAAACAAGATAAAGTGAATATATTTACTTTGTATATATTTTTTTTTTTCCTGCTAGTCTTGCTTGGACATCTTTTCACAAACCATGAGGAGACGTGTAAAAGATGTCAGTGGACGTCTATTCACAACCTCTTTAAAACCTCTTAAAAACTACTTGGTGCACTTTAATTAAATATTGCAGTATTAATCAAGCTGTAAGCACAGCTTTTGCATATTCCACAAGCATTTCACAGAGGGTCATGATGGACGTGTAACGCACGTGTAAATGACGTCACTAGGTGACGTCCTCTCACAACCGATTCACAACGCGGGTAAATATTGAACTACACTTATCTAAAAGTCAAAGAAACAATTATACATGAAACCCCATAGAACTATAAACGTGTACAAACATATCTGAATGCATTTTAAGGAAATGTTCTGTGTTACATATTTCTACCGATTTATGCCGTCCTACCGCGACTATTTTTGGCCGGCCACACGACGTCGCCGTCGGACCAATGTTTGCTGGGCGGTGGTGCGGTGTTGATAAAAAATATATATATATATGTATATAAATATATTAGTGTCAAAATGTGCTCATTAACGAAGGCGATCATTTTTTTTTTCTTCAGTTTAATGTATTCAAAATATTTAACGTAGGGGCGGGGATGGCCACCCACTCGCAACTGCTGCTTCGCAGAACGACTGAACAGGAGACGTTTCAGACACGCGCTCCTCTTCACTTTATTATCAGGTGCAAGTAAAGCGAGTTCGGAAACGGTCCTGTGCTTAAAGGCGCCATTGCGCGCTTCCTTTGTGCGTATCCTTTCATATCAAACTGCTAAATAAACTACCCAGCAAACATTGGTGGTCCAATTATGGTGGTTGTATTATGCTTGCTATAGAGTGTGTGACGTCACATGCACTACCGCCGGTGGCAGTAGACAACCGCGATGGCAACCGACCACCGCGGTCAGGGACGTGCACAGGAATTTTGAGGGGCAGTTGCTCTGACCTAAAAAAAAGGGCACCCCCCAAAAAAAAAACCTCACAGGCTATATGAAGGACTGAGAATAACAAGGTCTTTATTAAAATATATATACACAAAGTAAAACACTGAAATACAGCACTCAATCACCTTAACTACTACTAATAATAACATAGAAAAACATGACTTGAGTCATGAAAATCCCTACAACAAGACAAGATTGTCAGGGAGATTGTCAGGGAGCTTAATCTGAGAAAAGAACATGACAAATAACAAATAAAAAGAAAACTTTAAATACAGCATAATTTTTTTAGTGTGTGTGTGTGCCGTGGGTGTGTGCATGAGTGAGTGTGCATGGGTGACAAAGAGAGAGACGGCTTTAGTCAAGCAATAATTTTCTATACAGAATTCACACCCTATACAAATTCCACAGCTGTACAATTTTCACACCCTATACTAAATTTACCCTATACAATAGCCTACTCATCTGGAATGAAGGAGCAAACATTCAGTGTAAGAGTAAAAAAATGGCATAACATTATTTAATATTTATACTACAGGGCCGTTGAATGCTTGAATCTGATTGGCTGACGAACGTTCTGAGGCGTGACATTATTTTCTGGGAAAAGCATGGCGAACGTAGTTCCAGGCAGCTATCTTGACCGCATTACAGTTCCATATCACTTCGCATAGTAAAACTGTAATAACGGAAATTACAGGACTAACAAAAACAACAACATGACAGACGATTTTCCAAAAGTACACATTTCTCACTAGCGAGGTACTAACAGCGCTGTTTAGAGACGCTGCTGCAGTCTAATTCACACAAGCTCTCTCTCTCTCTCTCTCTTTCTCTCTCTCTGTGTGTGTGTGTGTGTGTCTGTCTCTCTCGCTCTCTTTCTAATAACTTCATTAATAACTGCATTATAATACTATCAACGGCTCAAGCCTCCATTACCAGCTTTAAAATGACATTGTGAAACCAGCAAAAGAAGCGTTGGATGAGATGCGGAAGAAATAGTCCTACCCAACAATAGCGATTAAGTACAAAAACCGAACGAATCCCTTTAAATATATCATCTGATCGATGTCTTGAGGTGTGGTAACCGTGGTATAAGCGGAATAATTGACTCTGCTTCGAGTCGTGACCGAATCACCACCTCAGGTGTGCATTATTTTTCTAATAATTAAACGGCCCGTCGTCAATTATTCCTTACTTGAATCACAGCTTAAATAGTGTTTTGACATCGACAACCCAAGTGCATTTTACCTCAAACTTGCGTCTAGTTAACTTTCTAAAGTAGCAATCGCTTCTCGGGTCGACATTAACACACTGACAAAATTATATTCAGAATTAAAAATATTTTTATACCACTTTTTAATGTGTGATTGTGTAATGGTTTTCACGAGATACCAACCTTTCGCGAACTTGCTTCCAACACTCGTTGTCATGGAGACGCGGTGTGCACGGAGGGGAGGGCTGTGCGCACGCGAGTAACGTTATGTGAGAGAGACGCGTGAGTGAGAGACGCAGGGAAATGAAATGCAGCTGAACGTTTGCTCTATGAAAGACATTGACAAAGACGAAAACTAAGGACATTTAATCTATAATTTTATTTTATTTTAGTTAGTTTTGCCAAACACACATTACAGTTTTGGTTAGTTATCGTTTTTTTTTTTTTGTAATGCCGTTTTTATTTCAGTTAACACAATGTTTTTTCCCAACTAGTTTTCGTTTTTTCGTTCGTTTTCGTTTACGATTATAACCTTACTATTACTTTTCCGACAACGTTGAGTCGTCTCACCCGACAACCGCGACAATCTCCTTCTAGGGCCGCTCATGCAGGCTCAGCTCAGGTGCCGGTCGCGTGCAGCGCTGCAGCCACGTAAAGAGAGTTTGCCCTTCCCCTACCGACTTTCACTTTCGGAAGGGTGCCCGAATATGGAAGTGAAAGAGGCTTTGCGATTTTTATTTATTTATTTTATCTAGGCCTACGTGAAATTCTGCATCCATTGTACGATTTTTTTTATTTATTTTTTTCCACCTCGGAAGGGCAACGTGAGTCGAGAAGGGCATATGGGCAGTTGCCCGGGCAACCTGAGCAACCCCCCTGTGCACGTCCCTGACCGCGGTGACGCGGTTGTCACAGCAACCGTCACAGCCCTATTCATAGTCGAGTTGGATTGAATTGCTTTGCTAATAGATTCTCATGAACACATATTCATGCACAGAGACCAGCAGTCGGGTAAATAAATGATGACATCATTTTAATTTTTTTTTTTTTTTTTGTGTGTGTGTGTGCCAAAATAATCCTTAAAACAAATTGTTCACCTGAATTGTTATTCACTTATACTCATGCCGTTCTACAGACACCATGTAAGACATGTATGTCATACAGGTTTGGAACCACATGAGGATGAAAAAAAATTATGAAGGAATTTTTGGGTAAATGCTTTGAGTGAACTATTATTGTATTGTAATTGAAACTTGTCTGATATTGTACCTGCTAATAATATTTTTGATAAATGGATGTAAAATGATTGTTTTTTTCTCCCCGGTTTTACCGAAGCACTTTTGTGATGCTGCAAGTGGGAGTGGATTTCTGGCTTAGATGGAAACTGCAGAGAACCACATCCTGTCGTCCTGAAAAAAAGAAAGAGACTATTTCCTCCAACGAGGTCCAAACACCATTGGCACAGACTTTGTTCAGTGATCAGTAACATACATTCAGCCAGGGCCGTCCTTAGGGGGTGCAACTGATGCGGTCGCACCGGACTCCACACTTGGGGGGTAAACAGACTGAATGACCCCCCCCACCCCCCGGGAACGCTTCCTACTTCGCACCGGGTCCCAAATCAGCTAAGTATGGGCCTGCATTCATAGTTAATGGTAATGACTGAGATGCTGTGGTTTAAGCAGATAAATGTAAGCACTATAAACCTGATTAAATTGAGAATACATATGGACCAAATACGTTTTTTTTGTGCCTTTGCACTGATTTGCTTTGACATTGTTTTAATTGTTGTAAAGTATGTTCTTTATGAGTTAAAGTGTTGATTTAACACTCGTGTGGTGGTATCCATATATACACTGAGAAAGTGTTAAATTTAACTATTGGTGTTAAATTTCCGATTTCAAATTTGTAGTGTGCCATCACTGAGGAAACTACACACTAGAAACCTATTAGGCCATTGCTTTGTTTATTTTGTTGCTAAAAAAAAGACATGTTCAATATAAATAAAATTGCATCAGTGTAATGTTGCAGGTGTATGTATTTATTTTACATGGCTCTATTGATTGAAAGATATTTTGAGTTTCAGGAACTAAAAGTTAAGTTCAGTCAGTTACAATACACAATTTAGCTGAATTGGTAATGGAGTAATGCTAACTTAACAAGCTGAGTTAAATAAATGGGTGGGGAATGAGTGTTTAAACTAAGTATCTTCAGTTACTGTAACTCAGTTATAAGTACATTCAACTTAAATGTTCTATTCCATTCCATTATGGGCTTAAGTACATTGAACATAGTCCACATCACTTATTCAACTAATGCTTCATTACTTAACTTTTTTAAGGCAACGAGTTACCTCAGTTTTTTTTAAGTAAATTCAACTTATCCGGGTTTACAGTGTGTCATTAATACACGGCTGAATCAGAGATTCTTTAGCTACTGCAAATCCTTTCAGCAAATCACACTGAATGTCACCAGACCACAGAAACCCGTGACGCAGCTTGTAGGCAGAGAATCGGTGCAGATTTAACACAAATCCTTACAGTCATTCAAATCACTGTCATCAGTTCATTAAAGGTGCTTATATGTTAGGGATTACAGAGAAATATGAGATTACAGACTGTAACGATATAAACTTCCTAATCTTTGGGAAGAAGGAGGCGGGAACCGGCGCACAATCAAAACTCATTTTAATATCCAAAAATAAACACAAAACAGCGCGTCAGCCCCTCACGGCGACTGACGCGCACAAATAAAAACCAAAACATAAAATAATGTCCCAGGCCTGGTCCTCTCTCGTCCTTCACGGTCGTCACTCCAGTTTTATATCCTTCTATCTCCTACGTGGGACTCGATACGGGCGGTGGGGCGCAGGTGCAGCTCATCTCCAATCACTACACCTGGCCTCACTCCTCGTTCCCACGCCTCTCGGCCCCGCCCCACTCGCCACATAGACATCTGAACTAAAGCCGAAATACAGAAATAAGACATTTTGTAATTAAGTCTTATATTTTAATTGAATTGTAATGGTTTATTGAAATGTCTTCATTAAGGTCTAGATTCAAGCTCTGGACATTCAAACAACTATGCTTCATGAGGTGAATGCTGGGATGCTGTACTGAATCATCCCGTTAAAATGTGTTTCCAACCTTTGACTAGTACTGTATGTAACCTTATAGATGTATCTACATTTGTTACAGTTGTAGTTTGCAAAATATGCCTTAAAACTGATCAAAAGCTGTTGATGCCAGTGTAAGATCTGCCTAGGAAGTGTGATGCATTACAGATCCAACTCTTACTCAATACACTAAATGACTGAGACCATAATGACAATCCAGGTACCATTTGACTTTAAATGTTGCCTGATTAACAGCCTGGATTTCATGTTAAGTGTCCACATTCTACACATTATAATTCCATTTATAATGTTTCTCAATATTTCATGCACAAATTGCAGTGGTACTTAATCTTACATGACTATTTTCCTTCCTCTTTGTGTACTGTACCTTTAAGATTTACAAGACAATTATTCAAAAGTTATTTTTATGTGGCTTTTTGGGGATGGAGAGGCATTTTAGAGGTTAAACGTCCAGGCTGGTAAACCTAAAGACTCAAATCCCATAATATGCAATATAAAAAGAGAAAAGGGCTTGGAATTTCCATCATTAATAAAGTAAAGCACTTACTCCTGATTCCTCTGGAGGGACTGTTCTTCTAATAAAAATAAGATACTCTGGATAAGATGTCCCCAGTTGTAAGTCGCTTTGGATAAAAGCGTCTGTAAAATGTAAATGTCTGCAGTAGCTCTTTTAGTAGAGCCTATATAATGCATTCATAATACATTTTACAATCAAGATGTTTAAATAATAATACAACCACAGTTAGAATAAATTACAATACTTATCTAAAATAAAATACAAAAACATGGTAAGCACCCAATTCCATGTGTTGTAATTGCAAACTGTTGTTGTGTAATTATAGGTATACATTATCTTTTACAACATGTGCATGCCAAATTAAACTAAGAAAATGCACCATAACACTTCTAACTGGCATTGAAACTGTGTTTTGAGTAAAACAAATTTTTATTTACAAATATATGTACACTACTGTTCTGGGCTCAGTAAGATTTTATTTTATTTTTTGCAAAAGAAATTATTACTTTTAACAAGACATTAAATTGATCAAAAGTGATACTGAAGACATTACAGAAGATTTCTATTTCAAATAAATCATGGTTTCCACAAAAGTATTAAGCAGCACAAGCCATTTTAACATTCGCAATAAGAAGAAATGTTTCTTGAACACTAAATCATCAAGTTTTAAAATTTAGCTTTTCATCACAGGAATAAACTACAATTTAAAATAAATTAAAATAAATTTTTATGAATATCATTTTACAATATTACTGCTTTTAATATATATATATATATATATATATATATATATATATATATATATATATATATATATAAATCAAATAAATGTAGTCCTGGTGAGCATTAGATTTTTTTTTTTTTTTTCAAAAACATTAAATTAAAAATCTTACCACCCAAACTTCTGAATTAAATTAGAATATGTGTGTGTGTGCGTGTGTGTGTGATTTCCCATCATTAATTGCCTAATGCTCAGAATATTCAGTATGTGTTCAAAAAAAAAAAAGGCATCCTGTGATTGAAAATTTTACATTTTAAGTTGAATAGATTTGCTCATGTCACTTTCTATTAGAAACCAGTTTAAATCATGAACTGTGTTATGGTCAAATAATGATTAGTCTTGAATTTTTGGTTACTGCTGTATGGGATGACAATTTTAATAATTCTAATTTTAATGGTAAATTTTAATAATACATTAGTTTTTGTAAACTACTTATTATATAAACTTTATGACACGTATAAACATATATTTCTAAAATAAAATGTAAATATTTTTGTGCAGAGAAGGTAGAAATCTGAACTGACTTGTCTGAAAAGCCAGAAGAAAAAATCTTTATTTGGTCTGTTATGTGACAAATCACTATATTAATAAATAACAAAGAATAAAGCCCTTTCAATATGAGAAGGTGTGAAGCTGAGAAAAACAGAACAGTCGTAATCACGGTTGTCACTGAAAATCATTGGTTTTCACACAATGCTGCATCCAGTGTGAGTCATACAGAATCAGCCTCCGGAAACACTTGAGTGCTGAATGGGAGAGAAAGAGCAGACAACATTTACATTTGTTCTGAATCAATGTTGTCAAGACAATGCATTATTAACAACTTTAACCACTTAAAACTTTTTTCTTTCATCTGTTTGGCCTCTCCTTCTTATTTGTCCACACTCTTGCCCTTCACTTTCCTTTCTTTCATCTCATGCCACTTCCATTTCCTCTCAGTTCTTTACATTAACTCTCAGTTCAATCCCACCTTTTGCTTCTCTTTCAGCTGAAGCAGCTGTTCTGTTGAGTCTGTCAGTATATAGGCCATCAGACCCAAAAAAACCCTAACCTGCATGTGGAGCACACAATCATTCAGCTATAAACAAACCTGCATTACAAACAGGGTCCAAAATTTACTTTTTGAGGCTAATGCCAGTGACGAGTGAATTGGGAAAATGTACCAACTATACAAATGTCTTACCAGCCATTAAACTGTATTTTATATTCAGTTACAAATAAGTTGTTCCAAACCTGTAAGATTTTCTTTCTTCTTTTCAACACACACACACACATATGTTTAGAAGAATGTTGGTAACCAAACAGTTTGAGGCAATCTATATGCCAATTTACTCCAAACCATTGATAACATTCACTTTTAGCAGAAATACGTATGTATGTATTTAATGACTCTTTCTGCACACCACAGATTTCTGTAAATCAAATGCTTGATTTGGCTGTAGGCACGAGGTAATCACAGCCATGCTGATATTCAGATCAACAGATTGTGAGTTAAAAAGCAATAAGTTAACAATGAGGAACTGTAGACAGATGCCATTTTCATTTTTGAAGAGCTGATTTTGTTCTAACTGTTATGTAAGATAAAGGTTTCTGACTGTCAAACGAGACGCACAAATATTTCTGATAAAGCATGTTTTATTAACCTTTTTAATTGATAACATAATTTGTAACTGTAACCGTACAATTAAACGTAATGTAATTATGGTAGGTTTGCATTAATTAAAAGATCGCTGTTTGCATTCATGTGTTTTTATCTATGTTTATTTGTTTTGTGGAAGATCTGCAACATAAATCATTATCTGTATATGAGCAGCGCATGTATATTGTTATTCTTTCGCATTAATTATCAGATAAAACAGATATTTAAATTAGTCATGTATTAGTTAACTGTAAAATAATAAAATATGTTGTCCAAATAATGATGAAACAAACTAATGTACGTGCACAATTGAGACATGGATACTTCTGAAGATAAATCGCAGCCCATGTCTCACGAGGTTAATATTTCATTAAAAAAAAATCAATGTAATACAAAAATTTTCGAGAAATAAGTAATTTGTACATTTACATAATTGGTAAGATACAAATAAATTATGTAGCTGTGCATGAGTTCAACTTTCATGTCTTGAACAGTAGGGAACATTAGTGTATTTAATTCATTCACCAGACCCAAACATACACAGTTTCAAATCCACTGGCTCAGTTAACATTTATAGTATAGTAATAATAGCAGTGTATATCTTATTTGCATTTGAAGTGATATTATAAATCCTGTAAACATATTGAAGGTAATATTTGGATTTCTCCGGTTCTCTGCACTGATGTTTAGCACAACCGGAAGTATCTTTGCACACACTCGCAAGACCGGAAATCCAAGATGGCGGAGATATCCAACTAGCCCATTGGGATTGGGCCTAACTCTTTCCTGGCGTTTCAAATAAAGTAGACTAAAGACACAGTGTTGACAAACTTTCCTCTCTTGAACTACAGAAAGGGAGCACGAGAAAGAAGCTCTGCAAAACAGTCCTCTTTCAGGGGTTTTAGTGTGTGTGAGAGTGTATGAGAGCGAGAAAGAGAGAGAAAAGAGTGTGTGTGTGTGAGATAGAGAGAGAGGGAGGGAGAAGAGTGTGTGTGTGTGTGTGTGTGTATGTGTGTGAGATGGAGAGGGAGAAGTGTATGTGTGTGAGAGAGAGAGAGAACCAGAGAGAGTGTATATGTCACAAATTATAATAAATTGTTTCTTCAACTTATTAAAATATCTTATGTTACTGCAACTATCTGTTTCTGCTTCTTTATCATATTTATAGTGTGTGATTTATAAATATTCTACCTCACATATTTAGATTTTGGGCGTCTGCCCAGCTAACAGTTACGTCGTGACGACGTAACTGGACCAGACCATATTCGTTTATAGGACGTTCCTATAAAATACCATATTGGTCTCAGCGACGTACCACATAACGTTCCAGTGACGTAACTTTGTGATTCCCATATCCGTCGTGGCGACGTTATAGTGGAACGTCGCTGGAACGTGATGAGTATGTCCTGACGACCAAACTGGCACGTTATGAGGACGTGACATTACAGGATCATATTGGTAATTCATATTTTCACCTCACCATTACCTTGAAATACATAAAGAACTAATAAACTCAATACATCTCTGGTGCAAAAAATAAACCTTATGAAATCTAATTGTAATCTAATTATAGGGGATTCATAGTTAATACATTAATTACATACATGAAATGCAAACAAATACAAAAACATTACATTCTAATATAAAATAGACAAAAACACACTGCATTCATTCACAAATCAATATTTATTCAGCACTACTTTCTACAAATACGAAGCCAAAACATTTTGAACATTGCACCTGTTCTTTAACCATGCAAAATGTTACTAAGTTATGAGCACAGAAAACTAAACACATCAATTCATAGATTACACAATATAAACAGAAAATTTTTGTCTTAAAGATGGGGAGATGGTTAATGACGTTATTAGTGAAAATTATAAATAATTATCAGTAAACTTATTGATACAACATAATTTAGTGCACCAAAAAGTACATGATAAATAGATATGAAACCATTCAGCAGATACTGCACAGAGATACTGCACAAAGTAAAACTGTGAGCGTCGTATATGAGGCTCCTGGTATAAATGTCTGGTGGTGATGTGCTTTAATTACACGACATGCAGGAAAAAATTTAGGCTAATTCATGCGCACGATTTTCTATTTCATTCCCTCGATTTGCTAAAACGTGTACACTATTTATACATCAAGAGAACGAATTAGTAAATTGTGCATACGATTTAGCAAATCAATGAAATGTAAAAGTAATCGTGCACGTTTTAGTACATAGAGGGAACGAATTAGTAAATCATGGACATGATTTCTTTCTTTTTCTTGCATGTCATGATCAGGGCTCTGTGCTCACTATCAGAGGATGAACCTAAACAATAAAGCAATTACCAAAGAACCATAATTCTTGAGCTTCTCAGAAGAAAAACATTCATAAAGCGTAAAGATATGAAAAATGAACAATATAGAGATTTCTAGCATCTCTCCTGTATTATTTGTCCCACCCGAAAAAACAAAGTTTTTTAAGAAAATGAGCATATCGACTTTCTCAGAAGAATCTGTGATCTGTGATTACTGACTGTGGAGAAGACTCTTTCAGACAGTGCTGAGGAGGCAGAGTTAGGTGCAGGACAGCTGATAGAGAAGAGGAAGAGTGTGTTTCTTACCCCAGCAGCAGAAGACAGTCTTTTCTGAGGGAAGGACAGGAGGCTTGATGCAGTGTTTTGCTGTAATAAGGCTCCTTCTCAGCACCTGATCTTCTTCAGAAAAGAGTTCCTCTAGTGTAGAGTCAGACACTCAGATTTCTTGCAAACTGGAATCTTTTAATAACATTTAGCATATTACTGTAGTCATGTTCATTGTTTTTATTATAACACATGTAAAGTTTATGAGAAAATTGTTAAATGTGTTCTTCCTCCTCTTCTTCATCCTGGGCCTGCTGTCAACATCCTTCTCTGAGCTGAAAGGGAGGATCATCTTGTTAATGTTGCTCATGTATGTTCACAACCAGTCAAAAATCTGGAATCTTTTTTTTATGGTTTTCAAGAGAAGTCTCTTCTACTCACCAAGGCTAGATTAATTTGATCAAATTTTTTTTGTAAAGTAATTGTAAAAAAAGAAAAAAAAAAAAAAAACAGAAAGAAATAACAGTTTTCATACTCTTTTTTTTTATATACTTAAACATATTTATTGAAATAATTATGAGGCAAAGCTGAATTTTTCAGTAACTTTACTCCAGTCTTCAGTGTCACATGATCTTTTTCATATACTGATTTGCTGATCAGGAAACATTGCTGATTATCACAAATCAGTGCATTAACATGCTCCTAATCACATTATTGCTGCTATGATCAAAGTGTACATCTGCTCATGACGTACATGATGTGAATCACATCTGCAGTTAGCTTACTACGGTCCTAAGTTCCACTGAACTCTATTGGTAACGAAGGAACTTGTGACCAAAGTTGGTTTTAGGGAAACGCACCCCATATTAGAAATAATAGGGAAGAAAACTTAGCATTTCTGGAAAGTTGAATTTTTTCTTCATTATTATTTTATAAAACACAAAGTTCAAAACATTGAAAAAAAGGTAATCTTTTGTAAAATTACAAAAGTCTTCTCTACCACTGGTTTTCAATTTTATGCATTCTTGCTATTAGCCAACCCCCCCCCCCCCCAAAAAAATAAATAAATAAATAAATAAAATAAATAATAAATAAATAAATGTAACTGTAGTGTAGACAAAAAGTTTGGGCAGCACAACTGTTTTCAACACTGATAATAATCAGAAAAAATGTATTGAGCAGTAAATCATCATATTAGAATGATTTCTGAAGATCATGTGACACTGAAAACTGGAGTAATTAATGCTGAAAATATAGCTGTGCATTATAGAAATAAATTAAACTTTTAAAATATATTTAAAACTTTTGACCAGCTGTGTACATTGCCACATTTAAATGAAAACTCAACTTGTAATAAACAAAGCACACATTCTCAAAGAACTTACATTCTGGTGATTACTTCCTTCCCGCACTGCTGTCTTCTTCAGTCGTTCCCAGACCTCCTTGTTTTTAATCTTTCCCTCAAATCTACAGAAACAAACATCATTTTATAGACAATTTGGATAAGTCACGAATTGCAATAGTTATATAACTATAATCACAATGCTAAATTATATATATATATAATTATAAATATATATTGAATAGGCACACAAGTATCGGGATAGTATTGAATTGGCAGATTAGCATATCATCCCAGCTCTAGTTACTACAGTCAAAACAATGAAACTCTCTTCGAGAGCGCACAATAACTGAGATTTAAAACTGTTAAAAGAAAAGGCTCAAAATATTGCACACATATAATACACAACAATATCTCTTCCTTTGGTGTTTTGAACATTTCTATGAGTAATGCTACACGCTGTGACTCTGTGTTGCTTCAAGTGCATCATTCTGCACACTGGTTGTGTTTACGCGCTGCACGCTGTATAGGAGCCATACCCTTTCGTATTATAATACATTATCACAATGAAAGATTCTTGTTCTGTCCCACGTTACTGCGCATGCGCGCTTTTGTGGACTTAACCTAACCGGTAGACTTCCAAATAGAATCAATAACAACAGCCAAGTCCCTCTAGAGTAGATATTTTTTGATAACAAACAAAAAATGTTTGCTGCGTGGATCAGGCGGACTTGATGAAAATGCAAATTCATCCTTTGCCAGCAGGAGATGTTTTAAAGCATAGACATAAAGCGCGAGAAATAGAGGTTTCCCCAGTAACAGTTGTAAACAAAGCAGAGCTACGCTCACACACTGCTTTATCATGCCAGTCCTCCTTCAGAAATACAGCGATATAAAAACACCTGTGCCTCGTTTTGATATTTAAACATATATATGTAAAGAATTATTAAACGTGCAGTACGTAACGTTACTCATGTTTATTCAATGAAGCCTTTTTGAAAAAAGATCAGTTTTAAAATTGTGGCGAGTCTCCAAAAATAAATAAATGCATGGGAAACACATCCCACAGCACAACCACCTGAGCCCAACTTCAGTCTACTCATCACCTTGCCTTTAACTGCGTTTGTAGAAGGCACCGCAGCCAGACCGATATACACAACACAGACCGGAAGTTAACTTAGGTCCAGGCGCGTGCATCCGATGAAACGGTCTAATATATATATATATCAGTTTGAGACCAAAGGTTTGGACACACCTTCTCATTTAAAGAGTTTTCTTTATTTTCATGACTATGAAAATTGTAGGTTCACACTGAAGGCATCAAAACTATGAATTAACACATGTGGAATTATATATGGAATTATATAAATAACAAAATAGTGTGAAACAACTGAAAATATGTCATATTGTAAGTTCTTCAAAGTAGCCACCTTTTGCATTCTCTTGATGAGCTTCAAGAGGTAGTCACCTGAAATGGTCTTCCAACAGTCTTGAAGGAGTTCCCCGAGAGATGCTTAGCACTTGTTGGCCCTTTTGCCTTCTGTCTGCGGTCCAGCTCACCCCTAAACCATCTGGATTGGGTTCAGGTCTGGTGACTGTGGAGGCCAGGTCATCTGGTGCAGCACCCCATCACTCTCCTTCTTGGTCAAAGAGCCCTTGATGCCTTCAGTGTGACTCTACAATTTTCATAGTCATGAAAATAAAGAAAACTCTTTGAATGAGAAGGTGTTTCTAAACTTTTGGTCTTTACTGTAAAATATATATTTTACAGTATATATATATATATATATATATATATATATATATATATATGTATATATATATATATATATATATATATATATATATATATATATATATATATATATATACACACACACACACACACACACACACTTTTGCACATCCTGTCATACCAGTGACTGGGTGTTACTGCAATAGACTTTGCAGCATTAAGGTTAACGATTAATCGATTATTTGATCAATAATTTAAATGACGATCGATCATGGAAATGATTGAAAATTGACATCCCTACACAGAAGTATAGAAAAATCTACATTGATTTAAAATTTTTTTTTGCAAAAAACGACACTGATATCGGATCAGAATTACTGTCTCTTCTCATAGTGACAGCCAATCACATTAGTTTTCTGGTATTGCATGCACTCGATTGGCTTGCGTCTGCGCTAGGGTATTTGCATAAGATGTTCTGACTGGAGGATGGCTGCATTGGCGCTTGAAAAGTCTTCAACTTCTATTTAGAATTAATTTCTAGAATTAATTTCACCATGCTTGACTTCACTTCATTTAAAAGTAAACGAGAGGCGTTGACGCCCCGTGTGATGGGGCGTTATATGTCTGGATACCGCTGCACAAATCTTTCAACAACGAGAAATGTAGTTCCAGCACGGCCTTACATCCAGGACAGCAGAATGGTCAGGATGACCTGAAACACATAACCAACTGAAATCAATTTAAAAGTATTTAGTCTTGCCTGAGTGATGCTGAAACAACCAGGTTTAGTTTTTGACCCAGGATAAACTGCTTCCTGTGGAACAGTCTCCATGAAGAATGATCTCTTGATCCTGGATCCTTGCTGCCATCCACGCAGAGATGATTTGGAGGATATGTGGTTGTGTCTAAAGGGTAATGAATCAATGTTACAAGAATACTGATAGCAGCACTATTGATCCTGTACCTTATGTAAATGTTTTCAGTACCGAACAAGTCAGGAACCAAATTAGTACCAGTTCTTGAAACCCATCTCTACTTGTAATAGTTGTCTTGTTGCTGCTGCCCAGACTGTCTCTTCCACTGATGATAAATATATGTGTTCATTTTAAAGCAATAAATAATACATTTAAATTACTAGGTGGTAACAAATATATTTCCTTATAAGGAACTCACTGAATCATGGACTCAACTGGTGGTTGTCAGGCCCTAAAAAAAGTGAACAATTTGTTTACTTTTTGTGAAACGAAAGTATCAGATCAATTTGAGAATTAAACTAGCATTAAAAAGCATGCATGTGAAAAACACCATCAACACCAATAATGAACAGATGACAGAATTTACAAGCCTGCCACTTGAGGGAGAAAAGGGGAAATTATTAATCCCACATAACGTTACACTGAACATGATTTCGGCAGCCTCGGTCTAATTAACGTTAAACTTTATATTTAACGTTATATCGGTTTATATTCAAGTTCACAGCATGGCTAGCATGAGCATCATCAAGCTCGAGCAGCAGGTAACGTTATTCAAACAAACTAATTAACGTTACTACGGTTAAAAATTTAATAATTAGAAAGTTAATACTGTATAGTTTATAGTGATACATTTCAAATAATTTAAAACAGGTAAGGTTATATTCGATTTTTACAGTTAACGTTACCTTAGACCACCTCTGAGACTGCTTTTGAGTTAATTAACAACAGAGCATTTATTTATTAAATTGAAAGAGAAAACCTACAAAAATACAAAACACTACTCCTCTTTGATGGCATTTAACGTTATATCAGTTAAAATCTATGAATAAAAGTAGATTTATAGGACTTACCTTTCCTCCGTGTCCGTCCGCTGGAAGTTGACCGTTACAAAATGACGGGCACGCGCACGTCGCGCACTTCACTCAGAAAGTGACGTGCGCTGCTAGTTTAAGGTTTAAATGTTAATTTGTCCCGTACTCTCTTTCATTAACAAACATTATCACCATTTGCTAAGTAAATTGTTTATTTTATTGTTCTTAAACTGATGGCATATATATATATATATAATTATTTTAACATGCTTGATTAATTTTTTGTATATTTCCCAAAGAATATGCTGTTCAAATGGTATCTTAATAATAATACATCTAGTGCAATAATATTAAAAGTTATCTGAAGACCAGCTGACCACGTCGCTACAACGTCCCCAATGGGACTAACTAGCGACGTCTTTTGAGGACGTGCCCACGACGTTTCTGGGAAGTTAGCCAAGATTTTAAAAAATGGAACTTTACCACGACGTCCTCACAACGTTGCCATAAAGTAATGTCGCGCTGACCAAATGACGACTAACTGGCGACGTCCTCACAACGTTCTGTGTTTGCTGGGTGGTCACTTATATCTTGTATCAGAATATAATATGTAACTGTAAAGCCTATTATGAATATTAAAATACGCTGAACCATGTGTCCTGTATCATAGCTGCATGAATGACCTTTGCAGCAAAAAAAACCCGCGTCAAAATCAGTTAGGTATTCAGTGAGATATGATTCATTTAATGCGCTGACAGCTCATTGCACCTGGCAAACAAGTTACACTGAGTGGAGCTGGCGACCGGTCCAAGATGGCGGCTCCACTGCTCGTTCGTGCTTATAGAGGTCGGGATCGTTGCGTCACGTCGCAATGCATTGTGGGAATCGCGGTACAGAAGTAGATGTACTGTATAGTAGGCATTAGGTAACGTTGGTCATTTGGTCATTAATTTTGATTATTTTTTGGAAAATGGTTCAGTATTGCTGTTTTTTTAACTGCTGTAATCGGTTTCATGATCGACAGGGCAAACGCCTCGTGAATCATATTAGTTTTCAACATTTTCCTACTTGGAAAAAAAACACAAGGTGTCTGAAATCACCAAGAGGCGTCAGATGGCTTGGGTCGCCGCTGTACGGAGGGAAACCATCACCTTCGATAATATTATAATACATAGTTATGGTGAGACATGTTGTGTATGGTCTCTCTCTCTCTCTCACATACACACACACACAAACTCAAGACACAAACACATTACGTTTTCTCTAGGTTTTGGCCAGTAAGGGAGTCAGTTTAGTGTCTGTATTTTTTGTTTAAACATTTTCTTTTGACCCAATCCTGAACTTAATTTGCTTTTTGATATTTTTGTGCTGACTGTATTTAACAAATTTGAACAACTTGTTTAAAAAAAAAAAAAACTGGAACGAACTTCAAAATAGGAAGTTAAGCGTCTTGTTTTGGTGAATGGTGGGTTGTGTCTGAGGTGAATGTTCGTCAATATTATACCGGATTACAGAACTACCGGAGGAAAACAGTGGATTTTTGCAAGTATGATAGGCAAGTAATTACTCCTGAAGTGTAACAAACCCGCATAGACAAGCTTCATAGCTCGCAGAATCTGATAAGTGTGTGTGTGTGTGTGTCACCACTGATGCTTGGTTAATGTTAACATTTCCTTAGTGAAAAAGATTGTTTTCTCCACGTTTAATTTGCAGATCCATTTATGATCTGCAGGTGAGCCTCCAGTGACTTTTTAAAAAGTGAAAGTGACATTTTTAAATTGATCGGAGGTGTAAGCGCTCACTCCACAGACCCGGTAGGAGAAATTATCAGGGAAACTGAGGCTTGGTAAACTTTCATGTGTTCATAGGGATCGATTCCGCCTACAACCTCTTTTTTTTTTAAGTAGCGTTGTTTGGCTTCATTATTAAGTTTGTCCGTATAGGTATAGGCAACTTTTTTTGTCACGTTCTATAACTTTTTCTGGAGAACTGGCTATTATCTTATTACAAACCTGCTTTGCGATGCCTCTAAAATGGCCGCCGTTGCCCACATGCACCATTCCATGACGTCTACGCCCGAGCTCTATAGGGCAGTAGCGTTCGATGGGGCGTCTACCTATATATGTCTGTGTCAGTCTGCTTCACGCTGAATCACGCATGTTCAGTATCAATCAGCTCCTCGGAATCCTGAACTTAATTTGCTTTTTGATATTTTTGTGCTGACTGTATTTAACAAATTTGAACAACTTGTTTAAAAAAAAAAAAAAACTGGAACGAACTTCAAAATAGGAAGTTAAGCGTCTTGTTTTGGTGAATGGTGGGTTGTGTCTGAGGTGAATGTTCGTCAATATTATACCGGATTACAGAACTACCGGAGGAAAACAGTGGATTTTTGCAAGTATGATAGGCAAGTAATTACTCCTGAAGTGTAACAAACCCGCATAGACAAGCTTCATAGCTCGCAGAATCTGATAAGTGTGTGTGTGTGTGTGTCACCACTGATGCTTGGTTAATGTTAACATTTCCTTAGTGAAAAAGATTGTTTTCTCCACGTTTAATTTGCAGATCCATTTATGATCTGCAGGTGAGCCTCCAGTGACTTTTTAAAAAGTGAAAGTGACATTTTTAAATTGATCGGAGGTGTAAGCGCTCACTCCACAGACCCGGTAGGAGAAATTATCAGGGAAACTGAGGCTTGGTAAACTTTCATGTGTTCATAGGGATCGATTCCGCCTACAACCTCTTTTTTTTTTAAGTAGCGTTGTTTGGCTTCATTATTAAGTTTGTCCGTATAGGTATAGGCAACTTTTTTTGTCACGTTCTATAACTTTTTCTGGAGACTGGCTATTATCTTATTACAAACCTGCTTTGCGATGCCTCTAAAATGGCCGCCGTTGCCCACAATGCACCATTCCATGACGTCTACGCCCGAGCTCTATAGGCAGTAGCGTTCGATGGGGCGTCTACCTATATATGTCTGTGTCAGTCTGCTTCACGCTGAATCACGCATGTTCAGTATCATCAGCTCCTCGGTTCTCGAATCGGACGCGTCCGACAGAAACGGTTCTTGACTCGAGAACGAGTCAGTCTGTTGTTCGTTATCTGGCTCGGCTCGGTGTTCATCTTCAGTTCTCTCTTTATATTTGAGCACAGAAAGGTAAGAAAAACATCATCAAAGTAGTCCATGTGACATCAGAGGGTCAGTTAGAATTTTTGAAGCATCAAATTTTGGTCCAAAAATAGCAAAAACTACGAACTTTGCCATTCCTCTTCTCATGCAGAACCAGGCCCCTCAGGGTTTTGAGGATGGAGACAAAGTCAATGTGGATTTGCAACCAGAGTCGGTAGGTTCATGATGGACACAAAAAATGGATGGAAGGACAGGCAGTCCTGGGGCTGGATTCACGAAAATCTTAGGAAACAAGAAATTTCTTAAGATAAATTCCACGAAGTTCGTAACAATGTTCTTAAGTGCAATTCTTGAAAAAATCTTAAGTTCTCAAATATATTCTTAAGAACATCTTAATTGTTTTCTTAAGATGAAAATAACAGCCGTTATCTGAATGAATACATGACGCACTGCTAAACTCACGCTATTGTCTTCTTGAGCTTCTGGTAGATTCCCCTAATAATCATAATAAGCACGCACCATAGACTCTATATTTTCGTTGAGACTTTGACTGGCACTCAGCTTCACGTTTTTAATGCAGCCTGTTTTTGAACAGTTACTTTTAAAATAGCCTGTTACTTTTACTTTTAAAATAGCCTCAAGTTGAAGCGAATCGATTTGTTTCATTCATTTTGTGCTGCATTCATAGCTGAATACTACCAAAGATTATGTATTTATAAGCTAAAATTAACGGCTTTCAATTAAATCTCTCTATCTGACTTGTTTTAGAGTTGCTAATGAGTTTTGAATTTAGCAATGCAGCGTCACACAGGCTAATCATGAGCGATCATGTTTACATTAACAGTCATCGCTTTTTGTTTTAAACTTAATGCATGTTTATCAAATTTTCAGTAATTTAATAATCATAATGAGTGAAGAGAATAACATTTTTACACCAACTGGCTCATTCCACATCATTAAGACTGTATACCATTGTGATTTGTACAGTAGAGGTTCAGTAGATTTGCACTAAACAGAGAGAGAGAGAGAAATTGTCTGAGCATGTGAGATTACCTGCGTCTGCCCTTCTTGAGGTCAAGTCATGTATTCATTAAAAAACAAAAAAACGTTTGCCATCAGTTGTCAGAAGATGAAAGTGTTATCTTTGTCACTGATCCTTTCAGTGTTTAAGGAGATTTCCCATGACTGGCATCAGTGCTGTTGAATGCATTGACTCAATGGCATTGAAGTACTGCAGAGAGCAGCAGCATTACAGGTAACGTGTTGATCGTCAGTTGAGCCAGTGAAGTGGTGCTAGAAGTTAAAGTAATTTCAACACCTTGTTTCAATTTATCAATGATTCAACATTTTTAAATGTATCAGTTGAGTCACTAGTAATGATGGTGTCTTGCCTCCATCTCCTGGTGTAACAGTTTAACTGCATAGACTGACAGCCTGTGGAAAATGAGCATCTGTGTACTGATTCTGCTGAAACATCAACCACACTGTTGGAAAGCCTCTTGTCCAGTCAGATTTGAGAACTGGCACTTACTATTATACATGTATTAATATACCAGTGAGCTTAATTAGATAGACATTGAGCCACTCAAAATGACTGCAATGGAAATGTCTTCACTGCCACAGACCAATTTATTTAATAATAAAAAAGCTAATATGTTTTGTCTATAATATTTAACTATATTGTGATCAGCAATATTTGAAAGAATAATTTATTTGGTCAAAAATACAGCAACAACTGTAATATTGTGAAATCTTATTACAATGTAAAATATTCAGTTTATTTTTTTTTTGTAATATATTTTAAAAAGTAATATTTTTATGTGATAGTAAAGTTGAATTTTCAGCGTCATTACTCCGGTCCTCAGTGTCACAGAAACTTTTAGAAATTATTTTACAGTTTTTCTCCATTGGTTTGGCTCATTTCTTGAAACAGAAATTACATTCTGAAAATTCTAAGATCATTTGGCAAAACAGTCTTACAGTTCAGCACAACACATAAGCTCACTTGCAAAATCTAATATATCTCCCAAAACTGTTCACTCATGCTTCAAAACTAAATTCCTTTCCCATGTAAAGAGTCAGTGCCACGAAAATGGCAAATATCCTTCTCAATTGCTTTGGCTCACTTCTTGAAGCAGACCGGACGTTCTCAACACTCTTGGTGCTTTTGCCAAAATAATGTGGATGGTTCGGCACAACACCATGGTTCACCTGCAAAAGCTCATATGTCTCCCAAAACAATTCACTCATGTGTCAGAACTAAATTTCCTTCTCATTTAAACAGTCAGTGCCCCCAAAATACTTTGTCCCTTTGGCATTGTGTAAGCACTGCAAGTCATATAATATAAACACAAACAAAAAACAATGAAAATGATATGCAGCCTACAGTGCTGTAAATAATGCTTGAGTTTCACAACTAACAGTTCTTCACTGGTCGCGGTTCTCACCCTCCCTCTCCTGGCCACCGTCCTCACCCTGCTGGCCATCCACACGCTGCTGTCTGTCTGGCCACAGATTCTCGTCCACATCACAGCGTATATTCTCCCTTGCGATGCAACGAGGGAAGAAACGGCGTGCATGTCGCAACCATCCCCTACACTGATCTCCTGTAATATCCTCACACGCAGCATCCACTGCATGGAGCAGAGACCTCTGATCTTGAGCCCGATGCTCATACACTCTGCACCTCCAAGCGGAGAAAAACTCCTCAATAGGATTGAGGAAAGGAGAGTAAGGTGGTAGGAACACTATGACCATCCTTGGATGAGTGGTGAACCAGGCCCTGATGAGCGGGCCACGGTGGAAGTTCACATTGTCCCATACAATAACATATAGTAGTAGGTGAGGCCCTACGAGACCGCTCTCATTTTCAGGGATCAAATCAAAATGAAGGCGGTCCAAGAAGATGAGGAGCTTCTGTGTATTGTATGGGCCAAGACTGGGGATGTGAGTGGCCACACCATTCTCAGATATGGCAGCACACATAGTTATATTGCCCCCTCGCTGGCCTGGGACATCCACTGTGGCCCGGTGGCCAATAATATTACGGCCACGTCTTTGGCCCTTGGCCAGGTTAGAGCCAGCTTCATCTACAAACATGAGGATGTGAGGGGTCTCATTTCCTTCCAATGCCATTATTCTCTACAATAGCGTAAAAAAGAAAACATCAAATTAGTCATACAGAGGAGTCATATACTACAGTTACAGACAATTACATAGGAATGTTCTATGTTCTCCACAAGTTCAATATACTACTGGCCACTACTCCAGTGGTTCCAAACCTGGGGTACATGTACTCCTATGCAGAGGTACTACTACAGGGGATGGGTATTTGACAGAAAGGAGAGGGGGAAAAATCATCAATGACTAATGAAATGTTACAGTAAAACCCACAGTATAAGATAGATTTACATGAGAGGCACTAATTGCAGCTAGTTCACCTTTTTTCATATTGTATGTTATATTCTTCAAAATAAGGATTATAATGATAATTGCATTGTATAGTAAGCTGCAGTTTTTAGGTGAAATGTTGAAGTCAGATAATTCAAATACTTTCATACCTGGATTACCTGGATACACAAATCAGGTAAAGTGGGTACTGAAGCCAAAAAAGTTTGGGAACCACTGCTTAATTGTAAAAAGGTTGTAATAATGGACAACCAGTAACTGACTTACATGTACATACTGGTACCGCAGCTCTTTCACTCGATCAGAGTTCCTCTCAAATGGTACCCTGTAAATTTGCTTCATTGTCATCTGATGCTTCTTCAATATCCGGTCTATTGTGGAGATGCTTATAGAGTTGACATTTTGGAATATGGCATTGTCTTGTAGGATTGCAGCGCGGATCGGTCTCAATGTGATGGCATTATTTGCTAGCACCATGTTACAGATCTCTTGTTCTTGTTGTTCATTGAGAAGTTTTCCTCTGCCACCCGTACAAATAGCAAATCACCATGAATTACCTGCAAAAGCCTCCTGCTCAAAATCCTTAGTTCATCTCTCAAAAATAAATATCTGTGTCAATGAACATATCACTGCCATCAGAATGACAAGTCCTTGTGTCATAGTTTACGGATAAGACAGTCAAATTGCTTAGTCATGTTGTCAATATAACAGTTTACTCTGGAGGGATGATCTGATGTAAACTACTGTATTGAACAGTATGCCATATGCTTATGTATGCCATATATCCATTTCAAACGTACACATTTACACATTACTGTATTGAAACAGTATGCCATATGCTTATGTATTGCCATATTCCATTTCAAAACGTACACATTTACACATTTACTGTATGTGGCGATATTGATTGAAAGAGGACTGGATAGGAATTCCAGTTAACACTTTTACAAAGTCTGACCAAAAAAAAAAACTTTACAATGTCATTTGTGTATATAGAAAAGGAAAACAAATATGGCGACACAAATATGAAAATAAGTCCATTTTCAGAATTGTGTAACTCTTGTGTGTCCTCTGTCTATACAGTATAAGCTTTTTCAACTGAAGATTCATGAGATGAACCTTTTGAGCTATTTCAGAGAAAGGCTTTATTCATTGGGTTTATCATCTATATTCTCTTTATAAGTCAAGATTCACTTTGGACAATTCATTTGCCAAATGTACAAAAAGTCTAATAAATAATGTGTAAAATAAATATAAAAAGTGTCTAGGCAGTTTTTGACAACTAGATTAACCATTTTTTGCATTTAATGACCTTATACGATGAACTAAAGACTAGGATGTTTTGAGTTAAGGACTGTTGCACAGAAAAACCTATGCAATACGTTTTGACAACATGACATGAGCAACTGATAATGTAGGAAACAACAGATAAAATGTGCGTAATCAATTTGCATGAATGTACAAAGCAATCGCAACTTGTCAAAAGAATGAGAAATGGTTATTGATGTGTATAAATAACTTAGATTGATGTGGAGGTTGTACAAGTAGTTTTGAGAATTTCATTTCCGGTTTTTGAAAAATGCAACCAAAAGTGACTGAGAAAAAACTGTTAATGTTAGTACCCTTATGTATTCCTTACAGAATGAGTTACATATGTAATTGTATTGTTTGTTTTACTTACAGTAACTTTACCAGAAATTCTAATGCATCACTGCCAGTGACTTGGAATTACTACTTGTAACTGTATCATCATCAAAACTGTAGGAAAATAAACTATTCCCATTAGCTTTATGGAATAGTTCCATAGTTTATTTACTCCAATGTTTTTCTTGTCATTTTTAGTATCATAAACATCCCAGGCTATCACACTCACACTAAATGAATAGGTAAATGTGTAAATAAATATATTTCTTGCTCTATGCACAGTGTCCTGTCCTATACAACATATAATTCCATCATTGACTGACTACATACCGGTTTTCTCTGCGAAAGATTTGGATGATAGAGGAGACTGTAGAGCGAGGCACATTAGGCTGCACTCGGCGACCTGCTTCCGCCATTGTGAGGCCATGGTTGATGACATGGTCTATAATTGTGGCCCGAATTTCATCCGGGACAGCATGGTGTCTTCGTGCTCCTCGGCCTCTTCCCCCTATTCCACCACCACGCACTCTTACTCCTCCCTCTCCTCCTCCTCTTCCTCGAGCAGGCAGTTGCCCTTGTTCATTTACTTGGCCAGGTGCCTCCATGTTCAGACATTGTACTGGTCCTGCATGGTCAAGCTCTTTACATACATTTTTGGCAGCATTCACAGTCATGGACAGCACCTGTTAGGTAACTAAACATACTGTTTGATTGGTCATCTGAGATGTGTGAAACTCCTCCTTCGTTAGTCAAGTTCTAGTTTCACCTGACTATCAATTGCTGTAATAAATTTATCAAATGTTCCAAGGGATTCATATATCGTATTCATGGTATTATGTTCTTGACTAATTTTGACAATTGAACAGACTATTGTGCATGTGATGACTTACACAATAAAATTATGCTGACTCATTTTGGAGCGAACAACCATTAGACTGAGAATCAACAATCAGTTTAGATCAACAAGATCTATTCACTTGGAAATTGTGCTAAATGTAGGCTACCTGTACTTAATCATTTGCAAAGCTGTACTGAGACATTGAGACATGTACCAAGACATTTGCAATTTGATTAAATTAATGAGAAATTCCATTCTGTTGTGAACAATTGCCAAATGGTTTGGAGGTTTGTCCATGTTGTTTTGAGAATGTAATTTCTGTTTCAAGAAATGAGCCAAACCAATGGAGAAAAACTGTAATATGCTGATTTGCTGCATTTCTTAATATGATCAATGTAAACAGTGGTGCTGCAGATGGTTAATATATTTGTAGGAAACCGTCAAACTTTTTTTAGGATTCTTTGATGAATACTAAGTTCAAAAGAAGAACATTTATTTGAATTATGTAAAAGGAAAGGAAATTGACCTCAGTAAAATTCCCATGTTAGTATGCAAACTATTTTACAAGAGCAGTGGCTCTTATTGGTACTGCACCACTTTGGGATTGCTGTATTTCACTGCTATCAATACTGTGTGCAGATACAGATCTCTTTCATTTTAAATGAATTACAAATCTGGGTCACATGAGTATGTTTTTAATTGCTGAGGATTTCTAATTAAATTATATGTGTTGATTGTTGGTCTATCAGTGTATGCTGTGCGGCTGCTGGAGATGTCGTCCAGTAATGGTTGCAAATGTGTTGTACGCACACAGGGCAGTTCAAGGTCATTGCACATGCAGTGCTCTTGTTGCATTATGTGTGTGTGTGTGTGTGTGCACGTGTAGGATAAGGGAGTGTCCTAATGAAATGAGTGATGAAGATCTCTCGTGCTGCATCTAAACAGCTTACTCTGCATAAACTCCCTCTTTCTTTTTCTTACTCGCACCTCCAGTATCATTTCCTCCTGCAGTGCAAGTCCATCACTTGTAGATGGTTGTGAGAGAGCCAGCTACAGTTTTATTAGGCTTAAATATGCTCAAAGACATTGAGTAAATTTAACTCTGCCTCTCAAAGCACTTGTTTATTCCAATGTATATAAATAAGCTGTAAAATTATATCTAAATATCATCTTCTCTGTCGGTTGAGGTGTGTGTTTCTAATTAGTGTTTTGTGTCTGAATGTGGTTTTGATTGCTTTGACATTCTGTCCTTAATTTCTCTGTGGAGATGTTTGAGATTTGTATAGAGGCTGATGTGCTGATTCAGTCCACAGATGCGGACTATGACGTGTTCCTGTGGAGGCTTATGGGTTGGCAATGCTGAAGGGAATGGGCTGGAAGCAAGGAGAGGGAATCGGACACACATTTAAAGAGCGAGGACCTTTCTTTCCCCCAGTTAAATATAACTGAAGTAATTAAAAGGAGGGGAGAGAGAGAGAGAGAGAGAGAGAGAGAGAGAGAGAGAGAGAGAGAGAGAGAGAGAGAGAGAGCCTATTTCTCCCACATGAGTACAACTTTATCATGGTTTGTCTTTGACCTCTGCAGTGTCTTTATAGTTTGGTCACTGTTTTGTGTGATAAGCACTTTCTAATACACATGATTTTTGGCTCTCCACAAGTCTTTTCTGCTCATGTTTCCTTATGTTGGGATTATTGTCCCAGCTGGAGACATCAATGATGTGAGATTATGATTTTATGTCAAATGCAAGGAAGAGTTATTTCAGACTGGCAATCTGACGATCGCTCTACTATTAAAGACCTGGAGCCCATGAAGACCTGTATGGGAAGGTGAATGGACTTTAATTCATCTATATTCACTCCTGTGACAGTAATGCTGAACCTGTGTACTGACACACTAACGCTCATAAAGAAATAAGATGGACCATTCAAGGCTTTTTCAGAGGCAGCATAGCACAATGGATTGATCTGGGTAAAGTGTCAGATTTTATATTAATATACAAAAAAATAAAAAATCTAAAGTTGATTTAAAAAAAAGATCAGCTTCAGATGTTAACCACATCCACTTAGTGCTTAATAGAAGTTGTTAGCGCCCAAATATTTAAAATAGTTTGTAAAATAAATTGCGATATATAAGTATATATGCTATTTAATGTAAGCCATGTAAATGAAATGATGGAATTTTTGTTCTGGAATATTATTCATATTTGCTTTTGCCCTTTCCCTGTCTGATTTGATGTATTTATTTATTTGTTGATTCTGTCTCTTTTTCTCGTTGACAGATAGAGGGAGTGGATCCAGATAACGCCAGAGTCGTAGTCAACCTTGCCATCGACGACAAGACGGTCACCATCATTCAGCACACTTTAAAACTAGTCACCCGTAAGGAATACGACAAATACAGCAAAGACCTCAGTGAGTCTGCTTTTATGTGTTCACTGGGGGTCCAGCAGACCGATGTGCATGTGCTTCTGCATCTTACTGGCTGGGATCTTCTCACCAGTGATGGGAGAGATGAGGTACTCTCCAGGGGCCACCACAGGAGGCAGAGGCTTAGAGGCTGAAGGAAAGACGAAATAGAAAGTGAGTGGATATAACAAAATATCTGCTATTCTAGTATGTTAAAGTGTGTGTTTAAACATGCCTTTACCCTTGGGGTCATAGTCTTTGCAGACGATAACCTGGTCCGGGGTGGGGGGCACAGGTGGTGGTACGGGGTTATCAAGGGGTAGAGGAGCCTTCATGCCATCATCCTCTTCATCAGAGCGCTATTGACAGAGGAATATCAGGTCAGTCAGAGAGTTAGTTAACCCGCTTATACTTACTGCTCATTTGTTACATTATGTGAAGATGTAACATCCTCGTCCCAGTGATATGATCACCCTGGTTGTCTCACCTCGTCCATGTCCTGCAGCTGTGTGTCCTGGTCTAACTGAGCAGCATGTCCTACCACCCTGCCCTTTCTCTCTCATCCTCTTCATCTTCACTCTCAACCTCCATCTCCACCTCCTCACTCTCCCAAACTTCTCATAACGCTCCTGGATCAGGATACGAGCGCCCAGCTCCTCAGGAGTTGTGGGAGGAGGGAAATTAACTGTAATATAATAGTTTTAAAAATTATTATTATCATTAATAACAATTAGAATATCAACAACTATTAATATAACAAGTAATAAATATTAATTGTTAATTTATATTATATACTACTAGGGATGTGATGAAATCTCATGCCACAAGATCTCGCGATATTTAAATGTAAAAAACTCGGAGTGTGAGGGTGAAATTAGCACAGAATATGACACCATAACGATTACATTACTCCAGTGTCATTTTCCTTTTTTATAGAAATAAAAACCATTTAATTCAGTTGGATAATGGACGCTTCAATTCTAAACTGAAAGCTGCTGCTCTTCTTATGAGTGCAGCAGGAATCAGAGTTCACTGATCACGTCAAGAGAAAAGTGAGATGACTGACAAGACCATGGCGGAGGATTTGTTGTACAACTGGGCTTGAGCGTCTGACAAATGGTTTATCTTGTAGAATGCACACTCAGCACCACCGCTTCTTAAACAGAGTACGCGTGATAGCAAATTCAAAAGCAAAAGTCAAACAAAAGCGTGTTTTAAAGGGATTTAAATACCCCACATTTTGAGACCGGCTCCCTGATGCATGCACATTAGGTTACATACAATAATTTCTAATATAAAACCTTAGGCTGGGCTGTGTAGTTGTAATCATCTCTTAGCTCTGTAACATGCTGGATGAAAAATGTGGTCTCTATTTCCACTTTGAATATTGAGAAAGTACTGTTATTATAGTTGCACTTATTGTTTGCACTTACGACTAAGAAAAAAATGTGTTATTTCTTTTTGTTATTTATACTGTTTTATGCAGTGGAGTTCAGTTAAGAGGTCACGCACAGCTTCAATCAGAAGTTCTAGAAGCTCATAATTTATGTAAAGTTCTAAGGTCTGAAGAGACTCGTGTGAAATCATTCAGGATAGAAGCCAAAGTTGAGTTTGTGTCTGTAGTTGGCTACTGAACCAAAGTTCTGGGAATACATTTTTGCCATTAACAAAATAAAGAGCATTTTTCTGATGCAACAGTATGATTGTGCAAATAAAAATCTTGAAATATTTGAAACCACACATTGTGTTAATTGCACATGCTCACCTTGCTTATTTGGCTGAAAGTCCACAGTCTCCACCACCACTAAGTCATGCCAGTCAATCTGAGCATAAGCCACTCTCTCCTTCTCTCGCTTCTCTTCTTCCTTCTTTCTCTCTCGCTCCTGGAATTTGACCCTGTAAACACGATACCTCACCTAATATATTGGGGAAAGATGTGCTATTACAGATGTAAGGTCAGTCTGATCTTAACATTATTTCACGATCATATGAGTTTCACATCTCAGACTGATCCAGTGAGAAACCTACTGAATTCAACAAGTAATGGCTTATAATATATAACATATACTTAAGAATTTTAGTTCTACTCTCTGATTCACCATAAGTTTCCTATTGTGGTTTTCCATTAAGTGTGATCTGGGTTGGCTGTTATAATTACCTGGTCCAAGATCTCTGCTTCCTTCTTCAGTTTCAGAAAAATACCTTTTGGAGGGATTAAAACCTGCATGAAGCCAATCATTTAAGTGAATCCCACAATACTCCACTCTCTTTAGCCACCTCAATCTGATTTTTTCTTTGCATCGCTATCGTACCTTTGTATATTGCTCCACCAGTTTTGTAAAGTAGTTAAACAAGCTGTGCTGTGGTCGAAGAAAGTCAAACTGGAAGTTCCTCTGCTCCTTCTGCATCAGTTGTGTGAGAAACTGGCAGCTATTTCTGGGCAACAAACTGTGCGGTCAGCTTCACCACATCCAGACAAACACTGAGATGGAGGGAGGGTCGGCAATGAACTCAAACTCAGGAGGATCCTTGGGCACCACACTCTCATGCTGTTGTGCAACAAAGATGGAACTTTAATTTTCTTTACCATGTAAATTTGTGCTAGAAATGTTTTGGAATGGGATATTTGTCTGATTTGTACATATAAATATCCTACTCTGCCTAATTCACTTCAATTCAAGTTTATTTGTATTGCGCTTTTTACGATACAATCATTACAAAGCAACTTTACAGAAAATTACGTTTCTATAATATCTAGTAGTATAAGTGGTGAATGTCAGTTTGTGTGCATGACAGGATTTTTCAGAAAAACATTAGACATAGTCAGCCAGATGATATGAGCAACAATTATTATATGATGCAGTCATAGTTTATGTCTAATTGCATCACTACATTGTACAGTCATTACAGGAAAGCCATCTGATGTTCATTTATCTTAATAAATATGCCTAACATATTGTATATGGCTCTTAAATCACTGCTTATAAAAATTCAGTGTTGTTATTTTTGAATACCTCAACTGAATTGTCTTTTAAATTTTTTTGTAAATTCAATTCAGTTTGAAATCAAGTTTCCTCGTGCTGTGAGTTACCCAATTTTAAAGACACAAATACACAGAATGTGCACATTTTTTAGATTTAGATTTTTGTAATGGTAATTGATCAAAAAATAAAATTCTGTAAAATAATCTAAATAACAGCCTTTATAAAATCTGTTCATTATATATCATAAATGTTCATCTTTTTAGAAGACTTGGATTAAACCAATTTTAAATCTTGAAATAATGAGTGCCTTGAAAAAATGGATAGACAAAAAATATAAAAATGTCTATATGGCAATATACAATCTGTGATAGTTTTGTCAATGGTATTGAAAATGATTGTACATAATGAAATCAAAATTAACCTACTTGCTTTTTTTAGTGCACAGTACTAGTCTTGTGGTGAACAATTTAACCATGCAAGTCAGTACACTGAGAAAAAAAAGAGTCTGCCCTCGCTTCAGGCGCTGCAATGGCGTTCTTGCTCTGAAGTCATTTTAATGGCTTGGGAGAATCCTCTTGTTAGGTCGTGATGTTAGGACTGTTGTTTCCGGGTCCAAGCCTCTTCTCATTTCACTTGAGAATACTCAGCAGCATTTATGAGCACTTTTCAATTATATTACATATTTAAGCTTAGCATTTAAAACTTTGCTGTGCACGCTACATTCTCCGTAATCACCGTGTCTTAGACGGTAATATTTTAGCTGAATCACTGTCAGGATTTCTGGGATTTCAGTATAGAGAAAAAGGTTAGGGTTATAATATTTCAGTATAACATGACATCATGAGTGTGTATAGGCTATGCAAACAGTTTGTTGTTTTTTGGGGGGCGTCTGGCAGAGTGCGTTAGGACCCAGAAGTGGTGTAGCATGATGTCAGACGTAACATGCAGATATTCCTAAAGGGATCCTATTCACTGATCTATAATATAGTTATATATATAGATCAGTGGTCCTATTATGCTTTTTTACTTTTTTAATTCTAGTGTGTAGTGTGTATGTTTGAGCATAAAAAATATGTACTAAGTTATAAATCTCAAAGTTGACTCCAAAGGGAGAAATTTTCATAAAAAAAAAAAATCCATTTTCAAGAACTACAAAAAACTGCTAGTTTGAACTACAGCGTTGTTTTCCGGGGTTTGTGATGTCACAAAGCAGCCCATTAGAATAACATTAAAATAAATTCCGCCTACGGAAATGGTTGGTTGGTGGGGAGGGCTGAGGTCATGGTTTGAACACTAGGCTGAGTGGATCTGACAAGACGACGACAGAGAAGTGCTGCTGTAGTGTCAAGTTTTGAGGGGAGTCATGACATGAGGGAGTACAGAGCTGGTTTCGCCAAAAGGCTTTTGCTGAAAGATGGAGCAGTTCCCCCTTTGTCAGGAAAATCTGCTGTATTTGCATCACAGCCTGTAAGTCTGCTGTATATGTTGTTGTGTGTGTTATTTGTGGTTGAATGCCATTTCTGTGATGTAATTACATATTACCGTTCGGCTTATCTGTAGATAATAAATTAATTTTTTTAAAGCAGTTTCTGACATATCTAAAACGTGATTTAGCCAAAAAAATAACAATAATGTTACCAATCTAATATGTTCTTGCAATATCCGTGCATGCAAAGGTTAAGCGTGATCCTCTTGTTGAATATTCTCAGGGTCTGAATCCGGCTCAAATTGATATGACAATATTGATGCCATCCTAACTATACTGGAACAGACAGAACTTGCTGCTTTGGCAAGGGGCGGGCAGTACTGAAACACTGTCTGAGCTGTTCGTCAATCACTTCGTGCTGGGACAGCTAACCAATCACAACACATTTAGTTTTTTGGTAGGCAGGCCTTCATCAAACCCGGAACTAATCGAACCATTTGTGCCAGGCTGGGGAGAAAGGTATTGTTATAATGTAAATTATGTGAAACAAAATGCATTTTTCGAACCACCAAGCCATTTAGCTTCCTTGTTAGTGCGTCCGCCTCCCATACTGGAGACCCGGTTTGAACCCCACTTGGAAAAAGAACAAGGTGCGGCGGCAAGGACCCGGGAGAGAGGAATTACACAAGCATGAGAGCATGTTCTAGTACACCTGCCAAAACAAAATCAAGACTTTATAAAAGAGCATAATAGGACCCCTTTAACCACTCCTATCCAACTGAGGTATTGAAGTTAGAATTATTATTAAATTATTATTATTGAATTATGTGGGGTGCTTAGGAACGCTAATTACTTCCATACTAGACCTACTTTATAAAAAAAAAAAAAAAAAAAAGTGAGATCCTCTACTCATCACTGTGGAAACTGGAATCTTGACCTCTGACCCACTTTCAGTTTCAATTCATGTCTTTTGAATTTTGTTCTAAATTTGTTTTTCATCTTGAAACTTAAAGAGCCAGTAAGATGAAAATTCTAAGCTTCCTATCACTGTTTATAAGTCCTATTTTAAAATAGGTTTAAATCCATCCAAGGTTAAAAAACATTGTCATTTTGTCAAAATATCATTTTAAAATTACCTCAATTCTCAGATCCCCAAACGGTTTGCGCGAAGCTGTTCAAAAGATTCATGCTGAGTCCCAATTCGCATACTATCCGTCCTAAATAGTATGCGAAACTAGAATTAGTACATCCCAAATCGTAGTATGTTGAAAAGAGTATTCCAAAGATACCCGGATGGTCTACTATTTCCGGTTAGAATTCGAAGTGCAGATCAATGCACACTCTTTGTGCTAATATTGCCCACAACCCATTGCGTACGGGAGGGAGGAGCTTTGCGATGGCTTTGTGGTGATGTAAACATGGCAGCCGGGTGCAGCAGCGGAGATGCACCCTCAGCTTTTAAGTGTAAGAATTCAAATGTTTAACCCTGATTTAAGTTATATTTTATTTCGTTACACACATTGCACATGAACGTCAGAACCAGTCACCTCACAAACAACCTGCGTTTGGTTCTACGACGACGCAGCCCTGCTTCCTCAACTTGGTAGAAGAACACATTGTTAAATGTATTGTGAAAAAAAACGATGAGAAAAAAAGATGGGAATAGTAAATAAAATTAGAATGAGAACATTAGAACATAAAGAATGAATGCAACTTTAACAGTTGTGGTGTGCATAACTAGGCAAACACGTTGTCGCTCACGTTGCATGACGAAGTATGTCCCAGAACGTGCATACTCTTTTGCTACACACTCAAAAGTATGTACTTTTTCCTCACAAAATCTAATATGATTAGGTCGTAGTATTAGGTCGTAGTATAAGTAGGCGAATTGGGACTCAGCATCAGTTTCCTTAAACCCCACCTTTCGGTAGCATACTGTGTTCTGATTGGTCAACTAACATAGTCAGTTTTGATTGGTTGTTCCGTATTCAAGCCGCACGCTTCAGTTTGAATCTGAATAGCGCGTTCAGCGCGGGGGCGTGGTCACATTAGAAATGATGAAGGGAGACATGAAAAACGGACATTGCGTTGTTTTCATATGGATTACTTTATCACAGAATATCTGTTTTAGGCACTTGTTTAGTTTTAAAGTAGACATGTCAAGCTTTCTATAGATATCTCTCTCATGTCTCTTCGTCGAGTATTCACGGAGTTACACTTCATTTTAAAGGGGGGGTAAAATGCTATTTCATGCATACTGAGTTTTTTACACTGTTAAAGAGTTGGATTCCCATGCTAAACATAGACAAAGTTTCAAAAATTAAGTTGTACGTTTGAAGGAGTATTTTTGTTCCCAAAATACTCCTTCCGGTTTGTCACAAGTTTCGGAAAGTTTTTTTCGAGTATGGCTCTGTGTGACGTTAGATGGAGCGGAATTTCCATATATGGGTCCTGAGGACACTTCTGCCGGAAGAGCGCGCGCTCCCGTATAGAGGCTGAGCACAGACATTTCACTGATCAGAGCGATTCACTGATCAGAGCGAGAGCGTCGCAAAAAGTAACAAAAGTAGTGTGTTTTTGGTTGCCATGGCAAGACAACCCTGCACAGATTACCAAAAAAAATTAAGGGACCAGTGGATGGAGTTTATTTTTACAGAGCATCAACGGAGTTGTGCAAGTGTTTGTGTTTGCTCCCTGCATTTCGAAGATGCTTGTTCACAAGGCCCAGTTTGACGACGGATTTGCGTATCGTTTATTTCTTAAGGATGATGCAATCCCAAGGAAAAAGGGTCACGATCGTGTGTTGGAACCGCAGGCGGTGAGTAAAACTGCTTCAAATATCTCTGCCTCCTTGTTAGTGCGTCCGCCTCCCATGCCAGAGACCCGGGTTCGAGCCCCGCTCGGAGCGAGTCGTTGCAGCTGCTGCTCTCGTTCAGTTTCAGCCTCTGGATCTGATTCTGGATCATAAATAAATGGCTGAATCTGACTGTAAGTCATGGTTTGTTTTGGATGATGGTTTTTCCCTCACGGTAATGTCACAGCTTCCACATGCTCTCAACGCAAAAGCCTATTCGCGCTCGTGATTCTTTAGCTCCGCCCACACGTCATGCCTCCAGCCGGTCGTGTTTTTCCGGGAAAAATCGGTACAGACTATCTTTCTCTTATGAATATAATAAAACTAAAGACTTTTTGGATGTATGAAGGATGCAGTACTACTCTATAGGTACTCAAGATTAACAGGATATTGAGTGAAAACGAGCATTTCACCCCCCTTTAATGACGTGTTTGTACATGACGATCAGCACAAACAAAGGCTGCAGACAGCACACATACTGATAAGACGCTCGGGAGAAACCAGACACATAACTTCATAATACTACTTCACGTTCTGATTCGGAAATGCTCGTTGTTCTAAATAAAGTTGCTAATGAACCCTCTCTTATGGCCAAACGCTTTGAAAATCCCGCTGTACTCACCGAGATTAGAAAAGCAGTCATCAGTGAAATGTTGTGAACACAACAAAAGGGATTTGTTGTACTGCTCTGGTATTGTGGTGAAAATGAATTTTAGCCCTTGGTTCTTCTGATCTTCATTCTTTGGCAGTGAAAATAAAACAAACTTGCCTTTACAATTAAAAACACACTGTCTCCTCGACATGATGCTCTCACACCAAACAGAGCGTCTGTGTGTGTGTGGGGGGGGGGGGGGGGGGGCAGGTCAGAGTTCAGTTTCTCCCAAGACGGTAGGCGGAGATTATTATGCAAAGTGTTTCTAGTGACGTACATAGAAATGGGCAAAAGATTTGAAATCTATAACGACTCGTTTCAGCGATTCAGAGTTGACTCCTTACTTTAGAAGCCAATAACTTTATAAATCGTGTACTTTTTGGTTTAATTATTTGCACATTGTTTACACTGATGGACAGCTACATCATACACAGTAATACAGGTCATTTTTGATTTCCCATCTGTGTGGCTCTTTAAAGCTGGGATATTTACTGTCTAAGAATTTAGAACTAAAAATCCGCTACTTAGATTTTTTTTATACGTCTATAAATTATGCTATAAATTAATCAACTTTGTTAATTATAAAATGTCCAAGATTTTAGTGTAAATAATATAAAATTAAAATATAAAAAGCTACGTAATATTTACTTTTGTTAAATGACACATCTATAATTCTTATGTATGCAATTCCAATTAAAATAGCTTTATAATATTTCTGACTTCATAGGCAACTTCATTCAACACATTTTTTTAAAAATAAAATAAATCCAAGGAGAGGGAGGAGTTTTTTTTTCTTGAAATATAGAAAGAAAGATTGAAGAAAGCAGGCCAGGAAAGACATAAGTGTTCAAAAATGATATAGCTTTTTTTCAATCATCTCAACATTAGGAACTTCACTGGATGAAGACTGCTCAAAACAGCCACAAATGCAAGCAGCACAAAGTAAAAATATCCATATAATGATTGCATAAATATTCAAACTTCACACCACAAGAAATGCTATAGTTAAATGAAAACACAAGAGACTAATAGGTTTTGAGTTGAGCCTGTTGCTGCTGGAGAGAATTAACAAAAAAAGAAACTGTGTTAAAAGGTTCACCCAATCAGTTACTCAGCCCCAAGTTTTTCCAAACCTGTATTAATTTCTTTATTTTCTTTTCCTGAACACAAAAGATTATATTTTGAAGAATGTGGATAACTGAACTGTTGCTGATACCCATTGAGTTATATGGTATTTTTTCCAAATTAAATAATTTCAGTCAGATATGGGACACTTTTATGCAATTCCTTGACAGTGATCAAGCAGAAATTTGTTAAATATATAAATAAATAAAATAACAGCAATAAAAATACTATTCCTCTAATTGTTATACTATATCATTATGATATTTTGAAATAATTGTAATATTTGAATTAGAAAATTGCTGAAAATGTACTTTAAGGTAGTGTATTGGAGCAACTGGTTACATGTAAAAGAATTACTTAATTTGGTTAAAAATAAATGTAACAGAAAATTTTGTGATTAAATTACAGTTACTTATCAAAATGTTTTATATTTTTATATCACTGGTAAGATCTAATATTACAGTACATTGTACCATACATTACCTACATTAATAACTCACAAGATGATTGAAATTCATGGCACCAACATTCACCCCTGACCAAAACATCTTTGAGTACTATTGTAAAGTTAACCCTGCCTGGTTTAAATGTTTGAAAATGATTAACAGTTAAAAACGTTCATTAGAAATTTAGAACATGTAATCAAAAAGTAATCAAATGTAATCAGTTGCAATACAACACAATAAAGTAACTGAAATAGTTAAGCTACTTATTACATTTATTAAATAGGATAACTTGTAACCTGTAACAAATTGCATTTCAAAGTAACCTTTATCAACACTGCTCTCAGTCCATTTAAGATGTAAATGAGTACATGTTTTCATCAGAACAGATATGATGAACTTTACATCACTTGCTCATCAATAGTATGGAAGCATCTGGGTAACAAATTTCAATTTGAAATGTGATATTCAATGCAATGTGTAAAATGATTGTTTGGTGGAATTCTGTATGGATGTATTTCTATTTAAATTTACATTTTCCATGTCATATGTGTGTCATGTATGGACTACAAGACAGATGCAATTGCGATTAGGCATGCTACACCAGTGTTTAAAACCATCATAAGACTGCCAACAGAAGTGTTCAAAAGGATTCCATTTACTTTCTTCAGGAGCTTCTTTGAACACTCACGCTCTGACTTTTGTTATTTATTTATTTTTTATTTTTGTTAATTTTGGTTCTTCCTTGTGTTGGAAGTGTATTTTTGGTGTTTGTAGTATTCATTCATATTTTATAAATTATTGAAAATTTTGTTTTATTGTGGGGTTCCGATGCCAATTATTTTGGTAGTTATTTTCTTTGTCTATGTTTAAAGGTTTAGTTTAAGGAAGGTATTTTGTATTTTATTTTTATTTGCTTTTGATGAGGTTAGAAAGAGGGACGGTTGAGATTGGTGCTTTGTTTATGGGCTAGGTGCACAAGATGGCGCCGGTGAGCTTCAGCGACGCGAGTGTGTGCGTACTTATTTCCGGTCTTGCGACGCTCGCATTGACTGTAATGGAAACTCACATACGAAACGTGGATATATGTATAAAATTGATGATTTTCAAATTTAACAGCGGATAGTGGGTATATCAAAAACATGGGGAAACATCCTCCCTACATTGTACGTACCTCTGTGTGGAAATTCATCAAGATACAAAGCGGAGATTGCTTTATTCTTCTGTTGATTATGCGGATCAGCGTCAGGCCAGGTCCACAGGAATGTCTTCTTTCAAACACAAACCTCTCAAATATGCAATACTTTTCATTTTCGAAGAGCTGGTTTTGCTCTGTTATGTAAGATAAATGTTTCTGACTGTTAAACAAGACGCACAGAGATTTCTGATAAAGCATGTTTTATTAACTTTATTTGATAACATAATTTATAACTAACTGTACAATTAAACGTAATATAATTATGGTAGGTTTGCATTAAATAAAATATCGCTGTTTGCATTCATGTGTGTGTGTTTTTAACTGTGTTTATATGTTTTGTGAAAGATCTGCAGCATAAATCATTCTGTCTTTGAGCAGCCATGTATATTGTTATTCTTTTGCATTAATTATCAGATTAAACAGATATTAAAATAAGTCATGTATTTTTTTATTGTGTAAAATAATAAAATATGTTGTGAAAATAACGATGAAACAGACTGATGTATGTGTACAATTGAGAAATGGATACTTCTGAAGATAAATCGCAGCCCATGTCTCACGAGGTAAATATTTAATATAAATAATAATAATAATGCAAACATTTTCGAAAAATAAGTAATTTGTACATTTACATATTTGGTAAGATTAAAATACATTATATAGCTCTGTATACACACCATGAGTTCAACTTTCATTTCGTGAACAGTAGTGAACATTAGTGTATTTAATTCATTTACCAGACCCAAACATAGACAGTTTCAAATCCACTGGCTCAGTTAACATTTGTAGTATAGTGATAATAGCAGTGTATATCTTATTTGCATATGAAGTGATATTATAAATCCTGTAAACATATAGAAGGTAATATTTGGACTTCTCCGGTTCTCTGCACTGACTTTAAGCACAACCGGAAATATCTACGCACACACTCGCAAGACCGGAAATCCAAGATGGCGGAGATATGCAACTAGCCCATTGTTTTGGCCTTGTTGGAACCTGAAGTTTTCCCAATTTAATTTCTTTCAATTATCTTTATTGTAATAAATTCCCACAAACTAGGCTTAGTCTATGAATCTTTTCTTTTGAGGTCTGAACCCTAGATGGGCCGTAACACTGCATCTGTCTGATTCAGAGTGTTAACTATAATTGGATTGTCACTTTCTTTGTCAAAATGGACTAGTATGATAATGTACACTGATATGAATGTTAAGTAAAAGCTTTATAGAATGACATACAGAACATCAAAATGTCATGCTCCTGTGTTGACCTATATAGCTTGTTCGTCATCTTGATTTTGAGTTTGCATGGTTTAAGTATGTAGTATTAGATATGCCATATAAAACTGGGAAATTCCACTCATAATATCACATTAGTTTTACTCTATTCTCTCTTGTGTACAACAAAGTATTGGAATGTAGTGATTTCGGATGCAGCACATTACTACGGTGGCCGAGAAGGGTCACAACATGTACAAACGCCACAACAACTACATTTTCAGAAAACACCTCCAAATTCAGAAAACACATGCAAACGCCGCCACAACAACTACATATTCAGAAAACACCTCCAAATTCAGAAAACACATACAAATGCCACAACAACTACATATTCAGAAAACACATACAAACGCCACAACAACTACATATTCAGAAAACAACTTCGTCGATTTCACATCACGTACGCTGCAAATATTCACAGCACGAGCAAATAGGGAAACGAACTGCAAACTGCGAAAACACAACGGAAATGTTTCCAGGGGGGGCCATAATCAGTGACGGACCCGCATCCATCCGGTTGTCTTCGCGCTTCTGAATGTGCGCTTTTGTTGCTTATGGCTACAAGACGTAAGTGTTTCTCTTTTATTATGACAGACTTGTCGATGTGATCTGATACCGTGTTTTCAACATATTATCCCCATAACGTATTAGTCCACTGCCAAGTGCCAACGCTGTTAGCTGGAAACTAGCTCGCTAGCTCGCTTCTGGTCACTAAATAGATGCATTACTGGCGTTTGTACATTGTTGTCCTGATATCTGAACTATTTATTTTTCAGATTGAAATGTTCTGTCCGTTTTGTGCTGTGCAACTGGGGGACGCTCCCAAGTTTTGCCCGTCGTGTGGTATGAACGTGGGGTTCCTTACGGAGCATCCATCCACGTCATCAAGCGTAGGCCATGGGCCTACAGGTAACATCCCCTTGTTGTGCTCCTATTCCACTGGTGCTGCACTGAATTATCGTCCCGTGGTTTTAGCTGTCAGAAAGGCGACAATTTATCAACCAATCTCAAATCATACCTATAATGAATCTGTGTGTGTTAGTGAATGAGACAAGTATCCAAGGAAGAGCAGCTCAATTCATGAGGTTCAGGGAAGTTAAAGAGGCTGAGAGGAGGACCTTTTCAAAGGCTAAAAAGAAACCAAACATTACAGTCAAGGTAAGCAAATATGGAGGTTTAAGGTCACAATGTGACTATTACACACAGTCTTAAACATGTTTTTTTCCTCCTTCTTTTTTCTTATTTATGTAGATATCGATTGGCATAATGACCAGAACAAAATATGGGTTAAAACCTATAAGGGGGAAAACCTTGCCATTAAATGTTGAACCCCTGTGGTCATCAAAACAAATTTTGCCAGCTGCTATAAAAAAACAGCGAGATTTTAATCAAGACACAATGTACGATGGAGAATATGTCCTGGTCTATCCTGATGGCTCTCAGGTACAAAATATACCAGGCACAGACAGACCCTTTGTCCTTGAACATTATAAAGAGGCCATTGGAAAGGCTTACCAGAGGATCGTACTGTACATCTGCCCCCTTCAGGATTTGAGTAAGTATCGAAGTACATGTATGTAAAATAATAATAATAATTGCTAATGGTTGGTTATTGAGTGAGTTCTTAATTTAATTTGAGCTGGTTGAAAAATTGCTATATATTTTGCGTATACCTAGCCTGATAACGATGCATCATTTTCTCTTTTCCAAGGTCATGGAGATGACTCATCTTCAGAATCTGATGATGAAGCATTTGCTAGGCTTCCACTGAAAATGTAAGTTTCTCGCGCCATTTTGAGACCTGTGCTAGCGATTTTTGAATATCCAGATATTTCACAGCATTCTTTTTTTATTATTATTGCTAAAAGGAATAGATCGAGCATGTTGTGCTCTTTAAATCATATTAACAATTACTTATGTTATGATTTAAATAAAATTATTCAAATTATTTGTTTTTTTTTAGTTTACCAAAACAATGTCCACCAACAATGTCCAGGCCATCTGATGGGCAAGTATGTATTATTCTGTAATGTTATTAAGTTTATGTTAATGATGTGGTGATGTAATTATTGTTCATTTGTTTGGTGTTATCTCTACTTTCATCAACAGGCCAATGGAGCAGGAGCAGAACCAAAAAACAACACATCATGTGACTCCTACAAGTAAGTCACAATGGATTAAAATTGTTCTCTTCATTGCAGTAATACTTTTGGCTCTATCGACTGCTGAATGTAATGGATTACAGTACCAAGTAAAACACCTTTTTTACTGTAATTTCACAACCGTCTTGTTTTAGTATTTCATTGTTCCTTTAATCCACAGCACATATACCAAGATCTATGCCCCAGTTGTCATTGACAGCAGTTGCTCTGATGTTGAGGACGTAGAGAACTTTCAGGAGGAAGACAGGTACTTTGATAGAAATAATGCTGTCAACCTTTTTTCTTCTTTCTCTCTAATGACATATTAAATAGTTCAAGCTACATTGGGCATTTATTTACCTTGTTTCTGTTGTCATACAATTATTAAAGTAAATATTTACATTGTATTTATTTTTTTACTTACCCCTTAACAGAAAAAAAAATCTGGCAGAAATTATAGAAAGCTTGCAATGTGTGCTTCATGCTTATGCCCATCACATTTAATCACACTCTCATGGTGTTCTCACTGTAATGGGTCAATAAAAGATTTATATTTTAATTATCCGCATAAAAGGCAGTGTTAATGTTTTTCTTTCTTGTGTTGCAGAGACACTGATATTGGACTGACGGCTGCAGACATTCTGTCAAATCTGTCATTCAACATTAACACAATGAGCTGTAGCAGGTTTAATATAAACCGTGCTAATGTCTGGGATGGTGCTCTGAGGGGATTCAAACGTTCCTCATTTGATCCCACCTGTAGCCTTTTGGTCAAATTCACAGATGACATCGGGCAAACAGAGGAGGCTGTGGACACAGGAGGGCCTACGCGGGAATTTCTTACACTCTTGATGGACGCCATTAAAACCAGTAGATTTTTTGAAGGCAAAGATGATGGCAAATACCTGTCATTTGATAGCAAAGGTAATTTGCTTTTTGTCACTTTTTTTGACAGTATTATAAATCAATTTGAACTAACCGTGGAACATTGCCATTGTTAGCTGCAGAAGGTGATGAGTATTTCCAGGTTGGAAGAATGGTTGCGGTCTCTATTGTACATGGCACTAATAACCCAACCCTGTTATAGGTTCAAGGATGGCCTGGCTACCCTCAACTTTTTCAACGCTCTGGAACAGCATCCCTCCATTTTCCTGCCCTACATGTGTTACAGAGCGGAAGACCTGACAGCCGAGATTGTAGAGTCACTGTTCCGTCCACAATTGAGCCCAACTGGTAGCTCAAATCGGCATGAGGAGGAGAGAGTGCTTGGCTACTGGCTGGACTACTTAATCGCTGTAAAAGGTATAATTTTCTTTACGTTGTTTAAAGTGATGTCCTCAAATGGATCATAAATCTTAATGTTTCATTACTCCCAACCCCCACAGAGGACGGGTCAGGGATGTCTCTGCAGGACATTCTAATGTTTGCAACAGGCCTGAAAGAAATCCCAGCAGCAAAATTAATACCACAGCCTCAACTCACATTCCAGAAACACGCAAGGTTTCCTGAGGCTAATGTCTGCGCTAACACAATAAAACTCCCAATCTTACCCTCATATGAAATCTTTGAGGAAGCCATGAATTATGGAATCAAGAACGCCCCTGGATTTGGGCTTCATTGAGGTGTCAATCAGAAATTAACATTCGTGGCAAATTTGCATTACTGTTGTTACTGTTTGCATTGCACTTTACTGTTTGCACTTTTACATTGTTTACAGAAATCCAATTATTTTTTTATAAGAAAAGTTGCACGTTTCTCTATTTGGAAACTTTTTGTGGCAGATTTGCATTGCTCTTACTGTTCGCACTTTACTGTTTGTCAGTACTGTCACAGTTTAAAGAAATAAAATCATTTATATAAGAAAATGTAAGTTTGTCTATTCTGAAACATTTTGCAAGGGCCATCAGAATGAAGTTTATTTGTTGTTGCATAAATTGGTCATGAAATGTTACTGATCTAACATGAAGGTCACCTTTAGCTTCAGCATACCGTATTAATCAACACTGGGTTAACCCCAAAAACATACATTGTGATGGTTTAAAAAGTAAGGGAAAGTCATTGCAATCGATTAATATCTTTGCTTTTAATTTAACCATGTGTCAAACATTAAAGGTGTCCATATCAGTATACCACACTGGAGGCAATGCTGTCTGAAAGAAAATAAACTGGCTATACGTCTGTCTCTCTTACTCTCAAAGACCAGCCATTTCCTTTAGTCTAATGTAGTTGTCAACAGCAGCTGGCCAGTTGATGGGTGGAGCGAGCTGGCTCTGTCTCTCCAAGTTGGCAAAATATGCTTGGAGATTAGCATCTCCACACAAACTGTTTGTGGGTGGCAGAAGGTCTTTGAACTCCTGTAACACTTGGGGATCCACTGGGAATCCACAATCCCTTCCACCAAACCTAAGGCCGCACAAAAAACACAACAGTGAACTCATTATGAATAATATTTAAATCTCAAATTGAAAACAACCAAACATTTATTGAATGACAATACAGGTGCTACAAACAAACCTGTGAGGCAGGTGGTACATGGTCTCCGGTTTCCCAGATGGACAGAGAGACTGACGGACAGGCCTGATTGTATGATTATTCCAAAGCTCTCGGTGCTCATCAAGCTCTTTCTGAAAGATGCCCAGGAACACATACCGTACAAGGCACTTGTGTTCATGGGTGCCATTGAAGTAGTGTCTCTCTCTCAGGTCACTGAATAAATCCATCCAGAACTGTGTCCTAATAATGGAGTTAAAGTATACACAGTGATTTCAGTTTTGTATAAATGTTTCTAACACAAATACTTTAAAAATTATGTGACCGTCTTGGAAAACAACATTCTGCACTGCATTCACCAGCAGAATGTTGGACTAGCAACACTTGTTTCTCGTTATAACAAATTTGAAACAACCACGCACACTAATCCTTTTACTTGTTATAACTATTGCAAAATCAACAGTACACAGCCTAATCCATGAATGACGCTCATAAAAATAAACCTACATTTTCAAAGTCATCATTGTATGGTGCCAACCCAGCATAATAGAATTATGAAATTCTAACATTATGAAAAGATTACAGAAATATCAAACAGTATTGAAAAATATGTATGTGTGTGTATATGTGTGTAAGTCTTCTATTTCACACCCTCTATAACATCTAAAAACATACCTCTGTTTCCTGAAAAAGGACCACCAGCTTTCAATCCTTTGATTGGCAGTTGAAGTGCCATACATGTGGCTGACAGAACCTGCAAATTCATCGGTGTGGTCCTCTCTTAAAGAACAGTGGATGGCAGCCATGTCTCCATTTTCTGTCCCACAGTCTGTCCGAAGACGAGCCGGAAGGCCATAGCTCGAAACACACTGCAGGTAATGTTGAGCGATTACTGCAGGGTCGTTGTTGGTGCTACCACTACTTAGCCACATAACCCGCCTTGAATACCCATCGATGCAGCCACTGATGGCAATCCCAAAGGGCTTGAGCTTGTCATAGCCATCCACGTGCCACACCTGATTGGGTCCTGCGGCGCAATAGGATAGCCTAACAAATCTGCGCCTATGACGGAGAGATACTCCTGTTGGATTTAATAATCTGAGGGCTTGCATGACATTGTCTCGTTTTACTGTTAGTGAATGCTTCTGTCGCAGGGTCTGCCACATAGCCCTGTAGCCCAACAGCTGTCCTGAGCCATTCAATTCAGTAGTGATGGCAGCATTCAAAGTCTCCAGTGGAGTGTAATTTGCTCTCCGACTTAGGTTTAACCGTTTCAGCCTTCTTTTTAGAGTTTTCAGGCTCATAACAATCCCATGCTTTGACTCCAAAAAATCTCTAATAATCTCATTGGAGTGGTCCTTTCTGAAGTAGGCACGTATTAGGTCATCCTCTGAGGGTTCATGGTTATGGACACACACACACACACACACACACATAGAGAGAGAGAGAGAGAGATAGATTCATTATAATAACTAATATGCTCTGATGGGGGTTGATAATAGGAGAACAACAAGGGGATGTTACCTGTAGGCCCATGGCCTACGCTTGATGACGTGGATGGACGCTCCGTAAGGAACCCCACGTTCATACCACACGACGGGCAAAACTTGGGAGCGTCCCCCAGTTGCACAGCACAAAACGGACAGAACATTTCAATCTGAAAAATAAATAGTTCAGATATCAGGACAACAATGTACAAACGCCAGTAATGCATCTATTTAGTGACCAGAAGCGAGCTAGCGAGCTAGTTTCCAGCTAACAGCGTTGGCAGTGGACTAATACGTTATGGGGATAATATGTTGAAAACACGGTATCAGATCACATCGACAAGTCTGTCATAATAAAAGAGAAACACTTACGTCTTGTAGCCATAAGCAACAAAAGCGCACATTCAGAAGCGCGAAGACAACCGGATGGATGTGGGTCCGTCACTGATTATGGCCCCCCCTGGAAACATTTCCGTTGTGTTTTCGCAGTTTGCAGTTCGTTTCCCTATTTGCTCGTGCTGTGAATATTTGCAGCGTACGTGATGTGAAATCGACGAAGTTGTTTTCTAGGGATGCACGATAATATCGGCACAACATCGGTATCGGTCGATAAAAGCTTAAAATGACCATCATCGGCATCGGCCGATATGAATATTTCTGCCGATGAGCCAAACCGATAGGGGGGCGTGTTTCATGTGCACGCGCGACGACCATGAACGTAGCTTGAGCGCCAAAAACTTAAACTTACAACATGTCAGCTGTGTGGAGGCATTTCGAGATCTGTCAAACAGATAACAAAGTTGCTATCTGCAATCTTTGTAAAGCACAAGTGATGCGAGGAGGCGTAAAACAACAGTCTTTCAACACTACAAATCTGATTACACATCTTAAGAGCCGTCATCCTGAGCAGCACCAAGACTTTTTAAAAAGTAAGGCGGAAAAAATGCCGGCAAAAACCCATCAGCAGCCTCTACTTCAGTCCTTTGACAAAGCTAGAAAATACAGCAGCGACCACCCAAAGGTAAAAGATCTTAACGACAAAATAATTGAATTTATTGCTCTTGATAACCAGCCGTTTAGCGTGGTGGAAGATGTTGGCTTCAGGAGGCTAATGATGCACCTAGAGCCGCGGTATGCTATGCCTAGCCGGCGCTATTTTTCTGACGTGGCCTTACCTGAACTCCAGAGTGTTGTCGCCAGTCAAATTGAAAAGCTCCTTGCCGGCGCGTGTCACATTAGCTTCACCACGGACATTTGGACATCAAGCGTGAGTCCTGTAAGCATGTTGAGCCTCACTGCCCAGTGGATAGATGAAGATTTCACCCTTAAAAAAGCTGTCCTACACTCACAGGAATGCTCCGGTTCTCACACAGCAGCTGCAATTGCGTCCGCATTTGAAAGTATGTTTGGGAAATGGAAAATAGAAAGAGAACGAGTGCATGTCGTGCTACGTGACAATGCCCGTAACATGGCTAAAGCTATGATGGAGTTTGGTGTGACAAGTCTACCATGCATGGCACACTCACTGCAACTGGCGGTGAATGACGGTGTCCTGTCTCAGCGCAGCGTGGCGGATGTTGTGGCAGTGGGAAGGAGAATAATTGGACATTTCAAACACTCCCAGCTGGCATACAGTCGACTGGCGGATGTACAGAAAGAGCTCGGAATGTCGGTAAAACGACTTCAACAAGATATCGCTACCAGATGGAATTCGACGTTTTATATGATGCGAAGCTTGGTCGAGCAGAAAAGGGCACTAGGTGCTTATGCCGCTGATTTCGAGCTTCCTGCAACTTTGACGGCAAATCAGTGGGGAATTATAGAAAATATGATCACACTTCTCGCCCCCTTTGAGCAGCTGACCAGAGATATAAGTTCTGCAGAGGCTTCTGCTGCTGATGTGATCCCCGCGGTTGTGGCACTGACACGACTGCTTGACTGACACGGACAGAGGAGTGCAGACTACCAAAACTACCCTGCTGGAAGCAGTCAATCATCGCTTCAACGGTGTGCATTGTGAGGCACTTTATTCTGTTGCAACCATGCTTGATGCACGCTACAAAGACCGGTACTTTGACGAGGAAAAAAAGAGGAGTGCTCGCGACCTGTTGCTCAAAGTTTTGGATGACATGACTGGCAGTGCAGATGCCAGCACAGAGGATCCCCCAGAGAAGAGGACCCGAACAGGATCACTGCTGGATATGTATGACGAAATTCTGGAGGAAAATGCCATGATTGAGGAGCAAGACAAGACCGCGTCAGCATCACAGGTGGGCGTAAAACATGCACAATTGTAGGTTATTATTTTAAAAAATATATATTTCACTTTTGAACCGAAAGCATCCTAATTAATGATGCGACTTTCGCTATTATTATTCTGCAATGTCATAACATAGATAATCGCCTATTTATTATCATAATTCGCTATGTTTACGGTAGTAATAATAAACGTGCAACTAATAAATCATTTGATTTCTGGAAAAAAACGTTAGAGCTCTGTTAATGCCTAAAGCATAAAGTAAATATATATATATATATATATATCCGTAAGTAATATTTTGGTATTCTGTTACTTCATAGGTCATCTCATACCTGGCCGAACCCACAATTCCCAGGAACCACAGTCCATTGGAGTACTGGAAGTGCAACCAGGCCCGTTTCCCTGCCCTCGCTCTTGCTGCACGCAAGTACCTGTGTGCACCTTGCACAAGCGTTGACAGTGAACGGCTATTTAGCGTTGCCTCTGATGTGATGGATGAAAAGAGAAATCGAATGGACGGTGAAAAGGCAGAGATGCTCATTTTTCTTAAGAAAAACCTACCTCTGGTATTAAAAAAATAGCTGAACAGAAGCCTACCGGTCAGCCGAAGTTGTCACCCTAGTTAGTTGGACTGAAAAGGTTTGCACCACTCAAGTTCAAGTAAAGGATAAGATGTCCTTGTATTTTTATTTTATTTTTTGTGGCTCACAAGATAATATGTGGAGCTTGGTTTTAAGTTTGATTATACTTTAAAGTGGGTCCTCAGGACTGAAGTCGAGGTCTGGACTACAGCTGCTTGTTTTGTGCACATGAAGTGTTTTCTGTAAGTTTCAGTACAATGTCATGTTAACCACTATGTTGGGGGAGCATTTGGTAGACCTGTTCCAGTAGGAAAAGAAATATTTGAAAATGTATTTGTATTTATTTTAATCTTAAGGACTGAAGTTTCAAAGTCTAAACTTAAAAATAAAATGTTGCACTGGCATATCATTTATTCTCCAAGTGAAATAATTGACCTGTTTTTCAGGTGTGAATGTCTGTCTACATTTGTAAAATAATACATTTATGGTAGAATCAGTACAGAAGAGATACATGGATTTCTCTTCAGTAAAATTAAAGTTTTAATATATCAGGCGAAAAATTTGTATATATATCGGTATCGGTATCGGCATCGGCCAAAATTATTTTGAAAATATCGGCATATCGAATATCGGCCAAAATCCAATATCGTGCATCCCTATTGTTTTCTGAATATGTAGTTGTTGTGGCGTTTGTATGTGTTTTCTGAATTTGGAGGTGTTTTCTGAATATGTAGTTGTTGTGGCGGCGTTTGCATGTGTTTTCTGAATTTGGAGGTGTTTTCTGAATATGTAGTTGTTGTGGCGGCGTTTGCATGTGTTTTCTGAATTTGGAGGTGTTTTCTGAAAATGTAGTTGTTGTGGCGTTTGTACATGTTGTGACCCTTCTCGGCCACCGTACATTTCTCTATTCAAATTTAACTAAGTATTCTGATTAATTTATTTATTTATTTATAAGAATCACAATTCATATATATATATATATGTGTGTGTGTGTGTGTGTTAGAATATTAAATTACATTTATGCATTTAGCAGACACTTTTATCCAAAGCGACTTACAGTGCATCAAATTCTACATATCATGTGTTCCCGGGGAATCGAGCCCCCAACCAATTGAGCTACAGGAACACAAGAGCAGGCTTAGATGTTTCACAAGTGGGTCATAATCTGTTGAGCTGGACTAACTTTTAGAAGCATTTTTTTATTATTACCCTCAAAATTCAATGATACGTACATCTTCATAACTGTGAAATAAATGACACTAAACCCTAGATTAGGTAGCTAATGATACCTTCAGCCTTAGAAAGAATCCTTCCTTGAAAGAGTTTTTTTGAAGCCACCAACAGGATTTTCTTTTTGTTTTCTCTCTAATCTTATCTTAGGTATTTTACTATTCCAAGGTAATTCTCTCTTTAAATGGTATATTACATATATTGGATACAGAATATTGTTTAATTTGGTATAAATTCATATTTCAGAATACATTTCTGTTTACTGTTTTAATTAAACAATTGAAGTGACCCACACAGAACGTGATTTTAGGCAGAGGGACCACCACCAACCCACCCAACATCATGGCTATATCGTTTTAATGAAGGATGCCTTTGTGTAGGTTTTGATTTTGAGGATTACAAAACAATATGTCACATGACTTAAACCCTAGGTGTTTTTGAGTTGTGTTAGTAATAGGAAGCAGATAGAGGGTGGCAGCATTGAGCAATCTTTCAGGACTGTAATGAAGACCAGTCTAAAAGCTTTCTTTCCTAGCAACAGATGATATTACAGTGGAAGCTGAAATTAACTGAAATGATTGGTTCTCTTCATAGGGATTTTTTTGAGATTTCTCAGACCTGTTCTGACTCAAAAAGTATTTGATTATGTCCTATACTATTTTCCTATTAAAAAGAAACAGATTGTTTACAGTAAATAGATACTGATAAAGTCATTACTTGCATTTCTATGGTGTTATTTTACAGTGTTCAGCACATTGCTTTAGCATAGGCCTATTTGCTTGCTCATAAAACAAAAGTTGTCTGTAGATTTGTGCAGAGGTGTAAAATACTTGAGTAATTTCAACTCAACTTCAACTCAACAGAACTGCTTGTGATTCCAGCAAATCCATAGTTTCATCACAATTTCACCATCAAGTTAGGCACATCAACCATAACTCCTTCAAAAACAGCTAGCCTTGGAGTTATGATTGATGATCAGCTGACTTTCTCAGACCACATTGCTAAAACTGTCCGATCCTGCAGATTTGCTTTATTCAGCATCAAGAAGATCAAGCCCTTTCTTTCGGAACATGCTGCACAACTCCTTGTTCAAGCTCTTGTTCTGTCCAGGCTGGACTATTGCAATGCCCTCTTGGCAGGTCTTCCAGCCAATTCTATCAAACCTTTACAATTAATTCAGAACGCGGCAGCAAGATTAACTTTTAATGAGTCAAAAAGAATACATGTCACACCTCTGTTTATCAATTTGCACTGGCTTCCAATAGCTGCTCGCATAAAATTCAGTTCATTGATGTTTTCCTACAAAACTACCACTGGCTCTGCACCCATTCACCTAAATTCGTTACTTCAGACTCATGTGCCTCTAGAAGCTTGCATTCTTCAAGTGAATGTCGCTTGATTGTAACATCCCAAAGAAGCACAAAGTCACTTTTACGGACTTTTAAATTAAATGTTCTTCCCTTCTGGTGGAATGAACTCCCCAACTCAATCAGAGCAGCTGAGTCCTTAGCCATCTTCAAAAATCTGCTTAAAACACATCTCTTCCATCTTTATTTGACCCTCTAACTTTAACACTCACTATTCTAATTCTATTCTTTAAAAAATCTAACTACCTTTCTAATCTTTTTGTATTCTATTTTCTTTTCATTTATTATGCAATTATATATGCATGTGTGTGTGTATGTGTATAGACCTTTAACTAGCTTGCTCTATTCTTTTTTTATTTTTATTTTTTATTCTTTTTTTAATTTGTATTTTTTATTCTATCTGTTTTCTTTTTATTTATTATATTAGTTAAAATCCCATGCTACGTGTACTGTGTTAACCTAACTGAGACTTGTTATAGCACTTCTATATCATTGCTCTTTTTGTTGTTTTTGATTGCTTCCACTGTCTTCATCTGTAAGTCTCTTTGGATAAAAGGGTCTGCTAAATGAATAAATGTAATGTAATTGTACTTAAGTATTATTTTCGGGGATTTGTACTTTACTCAAGTACAATTTAACCTGACTACTTGTACTTTTTTTTGATTACATTTCTGAAGAAAAAAAGTACTTTTTACTCCTTACAATTTTATTTCATCTTTAAAAGTATATTATATTTTTATTTTATCTTATGCACATTAAATATGGTAAACAGAAGCTCAAACGTGTGTGCCTGACGTGAAAACTAATGATCATTGTTTTCATGCATCAAACACACATTTCTACTTCAGTTATGACTTTCATCAGGTAAATGTGTGGCTTCAAAAGTTCACCACCAAATCTGAGGAAGCATATTGAGCAAAGTATTGTTTTCCCGCCCAAAAAAGTTTATTGATTAATTGTTCTGTTTTGATAGAGCCATTAGCTATGTAATATATTAGCTGAATGCACAAAATTGAGTGCAAATAAAATCAGTGATGAGAATGTAAATACAGTTAATATTTTTGTGGGATTTGTTTTTTTAATCAAATGTTACAAATCTCAAAAAAAAAAAGTATTTAAATAAAGATTCTATGCTAAATTAATTGTAATTCATGTTTAATTATGTTCTTACCAGGTGGTGGATAAGTTATATTTACAATATGTCATTATATGAATCATTTAGTAGGAATTAGGACTGTCAGTGAATATATATTTTTTTAATCTTAATAATTACATGCATAGATTAAATATTATTTAAGACAGTGATGTTGAATAGACAACACAAATAAAGTGGCCTTTAAAAACATTAACGTTTTATGTTTTAAGTCAATGACTCTCATTAATTCAATGCATTCTTGTATTCTGTCTGGAATATATTTCTATCCTCTCCATCACATCTTGCTCTTTAAAGGGATAGTTTACCCAATATTGAAAATTCTCTCACCATTTACTGAACCTCTGTCATCCCAGATGTTTAAAACTTTCTTTCTTCACATGAACACAAGCAAAGATTTTTAGTCCATATAATGCAAGGAGACAGGAGCACTTCAGAAACCACACAAAGTGACCATGACGCTCAAGATTAAAATATTGGTATTTGTATTTTTCTTACATATGCATTTACATATATCATTTCACTTAAGAAGACATTGATTCATTAACGGGTTGTATGAGTTACTGTCATATTCTCTTTGTTTTTTAAGTGTCATTTTTGGATGTCCCATACACTTGCATTACATAAAGAGATTTATTTTTTTATAAAACTCTTAGTTTGTGTTCATCTGACAAATGAAAGTCAGCTTTCTTTCTTTTTTGTGTTCTGCTGTTTCATTTTAATTGTTGTTGTTGAACTAAATATACATGTTTGACCTGTGCCAATGCATTTTTTTCGTTCTCTCCCTTTAATCATTCTTCTGTATGTCTGTCAGAAAAAAGTACATCTAATTTTTTAATAATTGAGTACAATTTAAAGTTGTACTTTTTTACTTTTGTTCAAGTATGTTTTTGACCAGATACTTGTACTTTTAATTGAGTAAAATGTTTGAGTACTTTTTACACCTCTGTACTTGTGTAGCACTTTTTCACATCCTTCAGTGTCCTGAAAGATCCTGTTTTGTAAGTGAAGAAATAAACTGAAGTTGTCATTTGGCTCAGTTTTATCTCAATTCATGAGATTTTGCTCTGTGGGCTAAAAAAAGTGATTTAAACATTGGCAGGATCTAGTTTAAACAGTGAATGTCTTTTTCTTTATTCCTTTAAACCTGTTTTTGATGAGTACTATGGTTGAATTTTAATAAAAAGGCAGACATCTATTCAAATGTTAAAACAATCAGGAAGAATATATTTTCAGTGTAAGAAATGAAAGCATTCATGAACAGGGTTGTAACAACAGATTTAGCTCTCCATATTTTCACGTTTGGATGGTTTCCCTAAGCAGTCAATAGTTTAAATTAAATAATCCAGCTTTTACAGCCTAATAAATCAACTATATCACAATTAGTAAAAAGTGTTTTTAATTGGTTTTGCTTCACTATATAATGATTCAGCGGGATTTGTAAACCACTCTTCTGCAATGGAGATAAATACTTTCACTACTCTTAAAACTCCCCAATCTATCTCTCAGTTAGTCAAGTCAAGTCAATACATCCCTATAAAAAAATAATCCCTTGCAGTAACTATGTTTTTATTTCTATTATTATTACCTGGTTTTACTACAAATCTTATGGTTAAACTAATGTTCCTGTAGTGGTAACCATGGTAAATGTGTGGTTACTGCAGTTATACTATAAATACTAGTTGTATCCTGTAATAAAACCATGATAATTTTTTATTAAAGGCAGCCAGTGACAGACTGTTCTACCCCAAATGTAAAACTTTAGTACATTGTTAGCACACTAATACAATCCACGTCAACTTTTAACAACCAATTTAAATCAATTTAATTAGACAAACTTGACTCATTATAATAAATATTACATGTACACTATATTGTTCAAAAGTTTGGGTTCAATAAGACTTATGCTAACAAAGTCTGCACTTATTTTATAAAAATAATAGTTTAAAATGGTAACTTGTAAAATATTATTGCAATTAAAAATAGGATATCTATTTTAATAATATAGAAAAAAAATACGTTAATTATTCCTGTCATGGTAAAGCTGACTTTTCAGAATCATTACTTCAGTCTTCAGTGTTACATGATCCTTCAGAAATCATTCTAATATACTGATTTACTGCTCAAGAAATTATTATTATTATCAGTCGAAAAAGGTTGTGCGGACGAATATATTTGTGGAAACTGTGATACATTTTTTCTTTTTTCTTAAAGTTAAAAGGGACTTAATTTATACGAAAAAATCATTTTAATGCATCCTTTCTGAATGACAGCAGCCCTATTCAAGCACTGTAAGCATAGAGTCAGCAGCAAACGCTCTCGGTGATTGATTGGTTCTGTCTTACAGTATTTGCTTATATATACCTTATATATTTATTTTACTGTCTATGATATATACAGCTGTATTGGACAAGCAGACGTAAAAGGTTCTGTCCTTCACAATTATTCCCCAACATAGTCTGTTTTCCACTTATTTAGTGCTTATTTAATGCACTAAATTTCTTGCTCATTTCAGTGAAGAAATCGAGTTATATAAAATATGTTAATAGTAAAACACATCTTAATACCAGGTGTAAACATGACCAGTGCAGAAAGACCTGAAAGACATCTTTCTTTTTTAATATAAATACAACATTTTCCAAAAAATTCACAGCACAGCACACTGAATGTATATTGAAAGGTTTGATCACAAATATGGCAGTATCGTCATACAGATACTCTCCTTAATGAACTAAATTTGGAACAGTACTGTAATTAGCACACTGTAAAAAGTGCTACACCCACACAGTAGGTTTTATATATTTTAAATAGTTGTAATCTAGTTTATTTTATTTGTTTTATACTAAAAAGTATAAATATACTTCCTCTTTACTTAAAATATATCACTTTTTACATAACAATATATTTTAAGTAAAACAATAGCAATTTATTTGGGTAGCTTTTTGTATGAGTTTGTTGTGTACAAGAAATGTTATAAAAGTGAGTTGAAATACACAATTTATTTGAGCAGCTGTCGATGTGGCATGTGTGTTCATCAAACTTAAATATTTGAAATAAAAAACACATAAAAATTAAGTTGGATTTATCCCTTTTTCACTGGCGGGGACTTTCCAAGGCAGATGCTTCCTCGGCACTTCAACTGTTTGAAAGCTGCAGCTGATCTAAATTTCACAGACTGATTAACACGGTAAGATGTGCAAGTTTTGGCAATTTATTGGTGATGTAAAGTCACGCAAAATCGTTCACTCAACTAGGAAGCTAAAGTAAGGTTTGCAAATTGTACTGTATAGCTAGCTATCCTGCACACATGGCAAGCTAAGTTGGCTACACAGTGCTAAGCAGTGAAGTCTTGTATGCAACGATCAGAAGACAACATCAGTTAAGCTGTGTTGTTAATATGAAATTAAACAAGTGCTTTAGTAATGCCTATTATGTCTTAAGACTACTTTGGCTTTAATTTTACCAATAATATCACTTTTAATCGTTAGTTAGCACTAACTTACCCTGTTAACTGCCATTCACATTTTTGAACATAGACTTGAAAGTGCATGATCCAAACCTATAATTCACGACTGAAAACATTTTGTAACATGATTTTGATGTACAATTTTCATGGTAGATAAATTTAAAATGGGTTTCAAAGGATGAATTTTGAGATTTTATGTTTTCAGGTGATATATAATGTTTTCTAAAGTGTGATGGAGAAAAAGGCAACAAAGAAGACTTTTTATATATATATATATATATATATATATATATATATATATATATATATATATATATATATATATTTCAAAGTGCTGTGTACTGTAAATAAAGGTGACTTGACTTATTCAATTTCATCTTAATAACACAGTCTCCGGTGGGGCATGCAGCTGTCGTGGGGTCCTCGTGTTATCAGCAGCAGAGTTGTAAGTGCATTTGATAGCACTGGCTCAAAACCATAAAACTATTTTTAACCTGTTACTTAAATATTTTACATTTACCACTGGTTTTTAAACTTATTCTAACATGCATATTTTTTCTGTCTTTAGGTAACCAAGCGTTTTTGTTACCTGGGGTCTTCAGATACAGGTAAGAAAAACTTCAGAATAGATACAGTTAAAGCTATAATTATTCCCAGGTAAGTAAAACATAGGTAAAATTGCAAACAATAGTGTTGGCTCCATACAATTACATTTCTGAATTAGGTTTTATGTACCAACCACCAATAGAAGGCAGATATGATCACCTTTCTGCCTCCTACTACTGCACTAATAGAAGCTTGATTCATACTGATAAATACAGCCTACATGGTCAGTTAAATCTCAATTTTGTGAGATGCTGGTGATAGTGTGAGATCTTTTACAGTACAGTGGTAGTGGTGTATATATAGTACAACTTTTTTCATCAATTGCATGGTTGAAATACAGAGGTTCTCTAATTTGTGATACTGTCATCAGGCAGTGAATTTTGATCAGATTTTACTTGTTGACAGGATCCGTCTGGCTATGTGGAGAAAAGGAGAGAAGTGGTACTGAGATGCCTGATTGAGTACATATGGGAGGGAAAGGAAGACCTCATCAGTGTCCACCATGTATGTACTGGGCTTAAAGCTACTTATCTAATTTCTGTCTGTGTGTTATTACTATTGTGATGATATGGGGTAATTACTTTGTTCTTGAAATATATTTAATACAGTAAAGTGATGACCAATAAGGTACAGGCAAGGAAAATTGCATTGTTTTATTGTAATGTATCCTTTGAACCAGAAAAGACAACACTCATGCTACAGTAGATCATGATAGTATAGTACCAACACTCTATGACATTGTCATGGTAGACTTCACTCTGGTCACATGCTCTAGTCAAAGTATCCATCTAGTATGCATCACCTTAAGCAACTAAAAAGTACAACTTTGACTTTGTGTCGTATCTGTCTTCTACCAGTCTGCTATATTCATCTCAATACCTGTTTGTCTGACCAAACTCTTGATTCTTTTTTGTCTCCTCAATAGAGTCATGATGAAACAGAGGTGCACGCTGAGCTTGGCAGTTCCCCACTGAAAATATACATGCGCCATCAGCCAAACACGATTGGGATTATCACAGTAGAAGGACAGCCCATGGTCAGAGGTGTGCCAAACCTGTAGAAAACCCCCTGTTTGGACTTGTCTATGCCCACAACCTCTAATATCACTCAAATCTGGTGTATACTTCTGAGATATATCACAGGCTCTTTGTGGGATTGGACCCTATGCATACTTTTGTATGTTTTGTAGGCACTGTTAAAAGTGACACTAGTTGACATTGAATAAATGTTATTGTCTTTAATCTGTCTTCCCATCTTTTTCTTCTTCAATTGAATGTGTAATTGTTATTGATAAAGTCTGTTTATGTAAAGTGATTTACTGTACTGCTTAGAATATGGACATTTAGATGTATTTTCTGAGGTAATAGCCAGGACTTAATTAAAATGTTTATTCACACTTGATTAGGTTAAATTTAGTATGAGCATAAAGTTCATAAAACCTAACTAAAATGAGTACAGGTTACTTGTAGCAACACATAAATACGTTACATATACCAAGAAAATTAGGTTTATCTAACTGACTAATATAGCACTTATTAGTTAACTCAACTTGATTTTGTTGTGTTTGAATTAAGTAATTTTACAGAGTTTATTATACTTGAAAAAGGCTGCAAGTTGACTCAACTTAAAACATCCAATGCAGCCACTTGCCTCACTTTTTATAAGTTTGATCTAGGTATTACTTTTTACAGTGCACCTTTAATCAGACACTTTCATCTGTGCTGGAGAAGGTTAGACACGAACAGGCTTGAGGCTTGCAGAGAAGACATTTCAAGCACCTTCTTCCTTAGCAACAAATTACATTACAACAGAAACTAAATCTTGATTGGTCAGAATTCTTGAGGAGATTTCGTGACCAGACAAGATCTGACCTCAGTAAATTTGCTTTCTTTTTGACGCTTTTGCAACTTTGCCAACTTTATAACAGTGTTATAATATAATAGTTAATTTATGTTTTAAAATGCAAAACAAAGCCCAAGGATTGCATTAAAGAAAGAAAGAAACCTCTGAAAGTATTAAAACCACCAAAATGATGATACATTGACATTCTAGAACTTATTTTAAATCTGTAAATTTGCGATATTTAGAAATTTTCTTTCCACTGATAAATGTTGTCTTTGTTTCTTGTAGATATTTGTATATAAAGAGTAAAACAATGGAACATTTTCACTAAATGTAATGACATTCTTTACTCTTTCTCTCTCACGCGCACACAAATGCATGTAAATACTTTTAAACATGTAAATACTAAATATAGATTTATGAAATACAGTTCCCAGAACTCTAAGCAGAATACAGTGTAAAGTAATAAAGAGACCTACTTCTGAACAACCAAACAAGTGTGAAATAGAACAGAATCTTGTCTAGATACAGTGATGTCAGAGCAGGGCTCAGATTCTGATTGGATGGTGTGACTGAGAGGCTTCTTCATGGTCAGGAGTCTGTCTCTCTACCTGTTATTCACTTCAGTAAGGATTGATTGATATGGTGTTTGGTGATCATCTCTGAATGAACAATGGAGATGTATGGTGTCCTGCTTCTGCTCGCTGTTATTGTCAGTATTGAGACTCAAGGTAAGTCAGGGAATTGTCTATTAAAATACATCTGCTACTTTATTAAGTTCAGGAAGGTAAACACATATGTTCATGAGGAAAAGTAAATTCCACAGAGCTTGTTTACAGATGTTTTCAGTTAATTACTTTTGTTGATCTTTATTTTTATTGGGATGTATAATATATTTGTATTTATACATAAACACATATCAATAACACTTTATTAGTGTTGAGACAATTAATATGGCTTTTAAAATTCTTTCCAAATACTGTCACTGCACTGATTTCATGTCAGTTGTAGTTCATCTTTTGTTATTCATCCATACTGTTCATCTGTTCTGGCTAATATCATAACATTTGATCTGTTTCAGTTGTGCACAGGGACGTTCAGTTTACTGGATGTTCTGATACAGAGAAAGAGTTTTTGATTGGATTTGATGGAGAGGAACTGTGGCATGCAGACTTCATTAGAAAAGAAGGAGTAGTGACACTGCCTGACTTTGCAGATCCCGTCAGCTTTCCTGGATTTTATGAGGCTGGTCTTTCTAATATAGAGGTCTGCAAACAAAACTTAGCCCAATACATTAAGCTTTCCAAACCCACAGTTGAGCAACTAGGTAAGACATATTGTGTATAATTATTATATTTTCTCATGATGAATATATTAGATGTATAATAATCTTAAATTTACTTGTTTGGAGATTATGCAAAGAAATCAGATGCAGAAATTGCAACCAGTATAATCAAGATTTTGGTTTTCTTATGGTCCAAGATAAAATCTACACATAGGTCCCAAGTGTAAAAGAGCATCTGTTTGTGTGTGTTCACAGCCCCCCCAGATGCTTCCATCTATTCAGAAGATGACGTGGTGCTGGGTGTTGAGAACGCCCTCATCTGTCTTGTGACTGGACTCTTCCCTCCACCTGTCAATGTATCCTGGACTAAAAACAATCAGATTGTGACAGAGGACGTGAGTCTAAGCCAGTACCGCAGGAAAAATGATGGCACCTTCAACATCTTCTCCTCGCTGAGGTTCACACCTGCAGAGGGAGACATTTACAGCTGTACTGTGTACCACAAAGCTCTGGAGAGACGTGGTATAACCAAAACATGGGGTGAGACACTGCTTCATGTATATTCAGTGGATGTAAGGTTTTTTATAAATCCTAATTGTTCCCAAATTCTTTGCTTTAGACCACCTGATTTATTACTAAAGACAACACAGAAACAATTTAGAGTAAACAGGACACTAGGTAGACATGACTCATTTAACACTGTTTAGACATTTATCATAAATACAGTCTCTGAATGACTTAATTGGCCTTATTTAGAAAAAAAATGTTAAAAGCAAAACTTAGAATAAGATACACAGAGGATATTTAATAAAACAAAATTGTATAATCATTATGTTGTTGTTGAAGAATAATTTTGTCACTTTACTGTTAAAATTAAATATATGCCCTTACATCCAGTGACGTATGCATCATGATGTGTTTGTATGTTTCCCACAGAGGTGGATGTTGCTGTACCCGGCATCGGTCCAGCTGTGTTCTGTGGAGTGGGTCTGTCTCTGGGGCTGCTGGGAGTCGCTGCTGGAACCTTCTTCCTCATTAAAGGAAATAACTGCAACTGACAGATCTGTTTTACATGTCAACAAATTCTTGTTTCATAATTCAGATTCTTTGTAGTTATAATTAACATTTCTCCACCAATGAAAATTCTGTAAATGAAACCTTCTGGTACTAAAAATAATAATTTTGTGTACCACTGTACATGACAAACCATGTTCAAGTTTGGCTGGCGTCCTAGTCTAATTATTGCTCTGGCACAACATGATTTTTTTCATTTTTTCAAATATTCATAAGTGATTAAAATTAAATTTTTCTTTTGAAATTTACAGCAAACACACAGTGCAATGCATTTTTTAGAAGTTCGCTAAAACAATCAATCCTTATCTAACTCATTATCACCATCGACAGTTTATGGTTCATCATAAATTAGGAGTCTATGTTTCAAGATAATCAAGTCAGTGAAATCACTAAATAATATTAAAATCTAGATATTTGTTCACAGACATCATTCAAACACTGTACAAACAATATTGTTTTACTGCACATTTATCTATCACATTTCTTTGTTCAAAACATAATCTCACATACTAAACATTATGTCTTAAATACTTACAATGAAAGTTCTTTTGCTAAATTATTTTTAATTACTAATATATATATATATAAGTTTTTTTTTTTTTTTTTTTTTGCCATTTTTGCAGAATTGTTTTTTTGTTTTTGTTTTTGTTTTGCAGAGGGGAACAAGATCAGGAGAGTATTTTGACATCAGTGCTGCTGTGCTACATAAATGATGCCCAAAAGGCTATGTCTATGATGATGATGATAGTTTTGAATAAACCAAAATGCAGATAATACCCAACAAAAACTTGGACACACACACAGACCTTAGAAGCTATATTAGACTTTCAATGCTTTCATATCAGGTGAATTATATATATATATATATATATATATATATATATATATATATATATATATATATATATATATATATATATATATATATATATATATAACCCTTAATGTAGCCTGTGCACATCATTAGATTTAAAGACAAACATCATCTGGAGCATAAAATGTCCTGATATTAAACTATTAGCAAGGACACTTGTCCCTTACATAGACACACCTGCACACAAACACACACATATGCACACACAATTTAAATGGTTTGTTTTTTCTGATATTTTATACTTTGGCAACTAATAAATCCTTCTGACACCCTAAAGTTTCTTTTGTGTTTCACTGTAAAACCCGACAAGTAAACTTAACTCAAACCATTTGAGTAAACAGATTGCCTTGATTTAAACAATGTAAGTTTTAAAATTTGCATTCAAGTAATTAAGAGATTAACTATAGTATAGTTAAGTACATTTGTTGTAACTCAAAAGCCCAGAAGAAATGCCATCAGGTGTTAACCTGTACCTAGGTGTAGGTTGTTATATTTTATATTGGTGATGATAATCATCAATTATTGAACTGCTTGGAGTCTAATCTCTGAAGAAGCAGGTGTTGTGTAATTTGATTGATTATAGCAAAAGTGATTCTAAGAGCCCGTGGTTCTGTAATAATCAGTTAATCTGAATGACTTTTCAAACAGTCACACAAAGACATCAATAATCAGAATATGAACCTCAACAATGGTGACCATAAAAAAAATGCTGCAGAGCATGCTGGGAGCCATGGATGAGTTCTGTACTACAATAGTACCCAGCATGCATTGCAGCATGTTTTTTTCGTCACCATTGTAGAGGTTCATATTCTGATTATTAATGTCTGTGTTTGACCAACTACTGACATAGAATAAAAATGTATGTGTACAAAATGTTTGGAAAGTCACTTTTTATATTAACTGATTATCACAGAACCACTGGCTCCTAGTGTCATTTTTACTAGAACCACTTCTACTAATTACACATCTATTTCATCAGAGATTAGACTCTGTACGGATCAATAATTGTGAATAATAATGAATAATTATCATCACCCATATAAAGTATAACAACCTACACCTAGGTACAGATTAACACCTGATGGCATTTCTTCTGGGCTTTTGAATATGAATATGTTTCAGAAACACACAATTATAACAGCCAGAGAAAAGACTAAGACAGAGGTCAAGGGTCAAGAGCCCAACTAAAGCAAACAGTGATCTCTAACATGGTTACTTCAAATGAAGCAATAAATCAACATCTAAACCTTAGTTCATTCTCAATAAGATCTTCTGTAGACGTCTGACAGAAATAAAGTCAGTCTGGTTATTAATAAGTGGAGCTGGTGATGCTGTTTGTGGGGTTGTTTAATCAGATCTTGAGAGATTTCATGTATTTTATTTCAGTAGATTTCATCTTAGGCTGTGTCTGAAGTCAGTTGTAGTAGTTCTTGTGTTTCTCTTTTCTTCAGTGATTCTGTTTGTTAACAGCAGCTGTTCATCACTAATTCTCAATCAGCACTTAGTTAATCACTTAATTACTTAAATGCAATGTATAGCTTCTTTTCTGAACTCAACTGAATTAAGTTCAGAGTACTCATAACTGTTAGTTTTTTCAACTTAAACGGTTTAAGGCAATCAGTTTCCTCAAACGGTTTGAGTTAACATAACTTAAGGATATCTGTTTACTCAAACCATTTGAGTTAAGTTTACTTGTCGGGTTTTAAAGTCAAGGCAATTGGTTTACTCAAACGATTTGAGTTAAGTTAACTTGTCGGGTTTTACAGTGTTGTTTTTGTCTTCTGACAGGCTGAGACACTATTCACTGTGGTACTATTTTGTGTTAATTTGGTTAGGTGATGTGAATATATTTTATAACATAACATCTGTAAATTACAGTAATTTTACATCATTAATTCATAAACTATAAAAATGATATGAAATGTTTCACACTGCATAACTGTTTGATAATAAATAGCCAGATGATCTTAAAAATAACTAAACTGAACGGCAATATTTTTTATGTGCTTTGATGATTTCACTAAATGTTCTCATTAAGTCAAAATTGTCTTAGGATTTAAAACAACGATTATGTGAAAGGATAAACACATAAATAAATGAATAATACATATCTGGCATGTTTTGAATTAATGACTAGCTGTGTTACAAGTATGATATGTTTCTAGTTTTCAAGATTTTCTATGAAGGTATAATAATATAAACTAAATAAAAAAACATTTTCAATTCTTTTATAATTATTATACAAAAGCTCATATAAAACCAAAGACTGGAAAATTTGAAGCCCTCTTTTAAAAATGTATTTGCCACACAACAGGACTATTTACAGTTTTTCTTGACCGATGTCATTCATTTGTCCCAACTATAGTCCTTATGCTCTTAAATCAATTACCAAAGTTGATGTAACAGCTTTCATTCTTTTTTACATTTTGCTGAACAAAATGAATCAATGTGAATGTGAAACTGCACACTATTTGTGACCTTGTATGTGAAAACCCAGCTAAAGCCATTTTTCTGTAATTTACTGTTTTCTATATAAAATCATCCTTCATAAAGTAAAGGACATTCTCTGAAAATGTAACATTGATATTTTTTATTACTGACTAAGATCATGTCAAAGATTGAAATCATAGTGAAATTAATGGTTGAAATCAAACTTTGATGCTTGCTATCTCATAATTAGATTTTGAAACTTTAGCCTCGATTTCACAGAAAAGGTCACATTTGTTTCTTTTATTTATTTTGTTCAGACTGGAGTCAGCTTCATTTATATAGATGTATTCATAATATTTCCCACTGCCATCCAACTCCAGAAGTGTGTGTGTATATATATATATATATATATATATATATATATATATATATATAACATAATATATATAACATAATCCCAGGGAACACATGTTATATATACAGTCATGCCCAAAAATATGGACACCCTTGGTAAATATGATCAAAGGAGGCTGTGAAAATTAATCTGTTTTGTTAATCGTTTTGATATTGTATTTATAAAATTCACAAAAATGTATCCTTTCATTGGATAATAAGAATTTAAAATGAGGGGAAATATCATTATGAAATTCATGTTTTTCTCAAATACTCGTTGGACACAATTATTGGCACCCCTAGAAATTCTTATGAGTAAAATATCTCTGAAGTATATTCCCATTCATATTCACAATTTTGAGCACTCCAGCATGATTATAAACATGAAATTATCCAGCAATTGCTTTCTGTTTCACAGAAATATACAAAGGAGGGAAAACAAAGCCCAAATGCCCTTAATCATCCATCACAATCAAAAAAACCAAAGAATATATTTCTGATGTGCAGCAAAAGATGATTGAGCTTCACAAATTGGTAAAGTGGCTTTAAGAAAAGAGCTTGAGCAGTGACAATTCTCATTTCCACCATCAAGACAATAATTAAGAATTTCCAATCAACAGAAAATGTTAGAAAACTGCCTGGAAGAGGACCTGTGTCTATATCGTCCTAATGCATGGTGAGGAGGTCAGTTTGAGTGGCTAAAGACTCTCCAAGGATCACAGCTGGAGAATTGCAGAAAATAGTTGAGTTTCTGGTTCAGAAAACATTTAAAAAAATTGTCAAACAGAACCTACAGTACATCACCACATGTTGTTTGGGAGGATTTCAAGAAAACAAACTAAAGCATATTCAGTTATCAGACACGACTGGAACTTCAAATGGGACTGGCTTCTATGATCAGATGAAACTAAAAATGAGCTTTTTAGCAGTAAACACTCAAGATGGGTTTGGTGAACACCCCATGTGTACAATTAAATATACTGCTCTATTTTTGATGTTGTGGGCCTATATTTCTGCTGGAGGTCCTGGACATCTTGTTTAGACACATGGCATCATGGATTCTATTAAATAACAACAGATAAAAAATCAGTAAGTGACTGTCTCTGTTAGAAATCTTATAATGGGCCATGTTTGGATCTTCCAACCGTACAATAATCCACAATCATCAAAAACAACACCGAAATGGATAGAATACAGAAAATGAGAGGAGTGAACTGAAGAGGAGAAGCTGGGAATCTGAAGGGTCTGGAGTGATTCTGGATGAAGGAATGGTCTCTGATCTCTTGTCAGGTGTTCTCTAACCTCATCAGGCATTATAGGAGACAGTTTTGAGCTGTTAAACTGGCAAATGGAGGTTTAAAAAATAATTCAGCAAAAGGGTGCCGTTAATTGTGGCCAATGTGTATTAGAGAAAAACATTTATTTCATAATGATATTTCCCCCATTTTAAATATTTATTATCCAGTGAAAGGATAGATTTTTGTGATTTTTTTTTTTTATAAAAGATCAAAAGGATTAACAATGCAGATTAATTTTCACAGCCTTCTTTGATCATAATTACCAAGGGTGTCCAAATTTTTGCATCATAAAGCAATTGTGTGGCTTATATTTTAACAAACTGGTCTCTTAACACTTTCGCCCTGTGAGAGTCCCTTACTGTGTACTTTACAGACCTGCTTCATCCGGATGGCATTTCTCCTAAAAATGTAATCAAATGTGGCCTGACTGATTTGCCCTGTACTGTATTATTTTTGTTGAATGTCTTTGGTGTTGTTCTGAAGTACAACATTCACAATAACATCGTTTTGTTCAATCAAAAATAACTTTGATAATCCACCTGTAAATTCTGAAAGTGAAAAATGTATTGACAATTACATTTAATTATTATCCATTCTAAGGCTGTCCCATGAAAACAAATGTGCACTTTGATCACAAATAAAGAAGTTCAATGCCTGGAGTGACTTACTGATTTTCCTTCTGAAATGTTTGGACGACTGATCTCTGGCCAGCTGCTCTCATAAAAAGAGTGTCTTTTGTTATTTCCATTAGCTACATTTACACTGGGCTTTGAGAGAGAGAGAGAGAAAACAACAACAACCTATGTTCAGCCAACTCAGTACCTCTCCAACATCTTCAACTTCATCTTAAACTTTTGCAACTCTCTACTGTAGGCCTACCCATCAGAATTTAAAAATAAAGGTAAAATAAATATGCTTTTGTTCCTTTTGTACACAGATAAAAACATAAATATAAATAAAAAAAATTGTATTTTAAGTTCATGCTCACAGTGAAAACAGGAAAATGAAAGCAGTTTTCCACATAGCAACACTTTACATATATGTGAGCAGAAGCTGATTGGGCAGAATATTTAGATGTCTGTCACAAGAACAAGACACTGAGAGAAAGTTCTTCATTCGGCATATTCATAACTGTAAATATGTCACTTCTAAAACTCTTGATTTTTCAGCCCATACTGATGCTGTCTGCATTTACTGGAACAGGCAAGTAAAATGAAACTGAGCGAATTTAATATTGTATTATTTGATATTCTGAATATACTGAATAACTGGATTTTTATTATTGATATTCGTGTTGTTGATATTGTCATGTTGTTAATTCAGTTCATTTGTTTTTAATAATATTTACATTGATATTCCAGAAAGCAATATGAGCAAAGATAACTAGCTAATAGTGGTGTCTCTGGCCGCTTTCACGCTTGGTTCGATTGCTCGATAGCTCGACTACTACTCGCCCTCCCCCGCTCCATCAGATCAGCCATCTACGGCGACAGCGCTTTAGCCCGTAGATATATATACCGTACATATCTACGGTTTAGCCCTGTTGCTAGTGAACAACTACGCGGGAGACCGTTACTCTCCTCACTTTTGTGCTTTGGATCTTCGTACTAAATCACAGAATTTAACCGCTATTGGTGATTCGGTAAAACTGTGTTATGTCAGGCATCTGAATTATAAAAACCTAAATCAGTTTTACAGAATCATCAACAGCGGCTCGGTTCCGTGATTTTGTCTGACCGCGTTCACATCAGAGTAGAACCGAACCGGAGTCCGTATGAAACCAGACCAGACCACGCGTTTCAGGCGGACTCTTCTCTCTGAAGATCTAACACTGTGTTTTTATGTTTCAGCTGATGGATATTATGAGTACATGATGAATGAATGCGTCTACAGCACCAGTGATTACAGTGATATGGTGTTTCTTGCTTCATCTTCCTTCAATCAAGTCGTGTATCTACAGTTCAACAGCTCTGTGGGGAAGTATGTGGGGTACACTGAGCTAGGAGTGAAATATGCAGAGAACTTCAACAAAGATCAGGCCTTCATACAGCAGAAGAAAGCTGCAGTGGACAGATTCTGCAGACATAATGCTCAGATCTGGGACACAGCTGTCCGTGATAAATCAGGTGAGTGCTACAGGACTCTTGTCTCAGTGCTGTTCAGTAATCATCTCGCGTGCATTTAATGTGTGGCTGCCTTCAGTATGACATATGCTTGATATTAATATTAATAATACTAATATATATATATATATATATATATATATATATATATATATATATATATATATATATATATATATATATATATATGCAAACTTAAAATATAAGGAAACCAGAGGCATTTCCTCAGAGGGGGTCAACTGGATGAGAAAATAATCCAAGGTACAAAAATAAAACAACGCACAAAAATAGGCGTACAAAATATATTTTTCTAAAGAAACCCTGTCCAACAGCGACACCAGCAGGTAAAGTTATATCAGGAGTCCGCGTCTCTCTCGCCTCCCCATAGAGTGCACAAGAAGCGAAACTCTGATGTGTTTTGGGGTCACAGCCACTAGGTGGCGCTTCAGAAGCGCGGCCGCCATTTTGCGATGAACATTTCGACTGAATGTGCTCGGTGCACAAGATGGCGCCAGTGAGCTTTTTTTTAATTTTTATTTATTTATTTTTTTATTGAAGATATAAAGATTTACAAACAAACATGGCTGCATAAAGTCAGTTTCTTCATAATAGGATACAGAAAATATATAGCCTGAGGGAGCAGCTCTTAATACAAACAGGAAAATATATAGTCTTAGTAACAAAAATAAAAAGATTTATAAAAATAAAAATAAAAAAAAAATAAAAATAAAAGGAGATTACAATACATACATGACATAAGGGGAGAATTCAGTCATTACTCATCTATCAACCTCAGTTGGGAAGTGTTTTAGGGTATCAAATATTTTTTGTGCTTTAGGACCTTTCAAGATTTTTAAAGATTTCACATATAGTTTAAATTCATTTAAAAAAAACAACAAATTTGGGAGATGATTTCACAATTCTACATTTGTGAATGAAGAATTTAGCTAGACATACGATTGTATTAATACAGAGCTCATCATTCTTGTTTTTCAAAATCAATCCAAACGTTATGTTATCACTAGAGAAAGAGGTTGGGAATGAAGACATCTGTTGCTTAACCCATTTATATATCTCACACCAAAATGTCTGAATCACATTACATGAGAAAAACACATGGTCCGTAGTTTCAACATCATTTTCACAGAATGTACATGTATTATCCTCTATACCAAAGCGAATATTCAGTAAATCTTTAGAGGGGTAAATATTATTCATTACTTTGAAGTGTTTCTTTCACTTTGGGAGGTATAGGGAGAGTTAAATACATTGTTCTTAGTTTAATGATTGAATCTTTATCAAATTTTTGTAGGATGTTATTTTTATTTTGGCTTTCAGGGTAAAGATAATCAATAAAACATTTTCTAACAAAGTGGTTAGTGCATTTTTTATCCAGAATATAGATCCCTTGAATTGATAGTGGGGCCAATTGTGGTTGTATCGTATAATGTGTCAAAATGCTTCTTGTTAGAAGGATAAAAGCTTGGGGTAGTGCTTTATTTAATGTAAAAAAATCAGATTTTGAGGGTTTGAAATTATGTTTGATGCAAAATTGTTCATAATTAAAAAATTGTCCGTTGGTATCCATTAAGTCGGCCATTGACCATATGTTTCTCCCATACCAATCCTCAAAGAACAGAGATCGGTTACGGTGCAAAATATACCTGTTGTTCCAGAGAACAGATGTATGGGGTGAAAAGTTATGTACGTATAACATTTTCCAATACAAGAGTATTTGTTTGTGAAACTCTGACAATGCTATAGGTAATTTATTAACATTAAAGTCCGCTCTAAGAAGAAATTCTAAACCTCCAATTTTCTTGAATAAGGTCTTTGGAATACAATACCAGAATGAGTTGCTGTGTTTGATCCAAGATTTTAACCAATTTATTTTTAAGGTTCCATTAAGGCAGTCAAAATCAATAACTTTTAGTCCTCCATCCTTTGTGTCTTTAACCATATTGCCTTTTTTCATATAATGTGGTCTGTTTCTCCAAATGAAGTTTAGGTTGATTTGGTTGATAGATTTAATCAATTTGTTTGAAATGGCATTAGAATAGGCTGGGTAAATACACCTTGATAAACATTCCATCTTAGTAAGGTAAATTCGACCTAGAATTGATAAGTCCCTCTGTAGCCATCTATTTAATCTTGATTTGCATTCTTTAATTTTATTTTCTACATTCAGAAGTTGGCTTTGTTTTTGGTCCTTGGAAAGGTAAATTCCCAGGTATTTGATTTCTGATTTAATAGGGATATTACAATTTTTTTTCAGTGAAGTGTTGTGTACAGCAAGCAATTCACATTTTTTTAAGTTTAATGTTAGACCTGAAGCTTTCGAGAAGGCGCCAGTGAGCTTTGGCGACGCGAGTGTGTGCAGACTTCCGGTTTTGTGACGCTCGTATTTACTGTAAGGGAAACTTGCATTGGCTAGCTGTAATTCATGTTTTTCAAATTTAACAGCAGATAGTGGTATATCAAAGACATGAAGAAACATAATTCCTACATTTTTGCTTACCTCTGTGTGGAAATGTATCAAGATACAACGCGGAGATTGCTTTATTCTTTCTTCTGTTGATCATGCGGTTCAGCGTCAGGTTAATCACTCCACAGGGATCTTTTTATTCAAACACAAACCACTCAAATATGCAATGCTTTACATTTTCAGAGAGCTGATTTTGTTCTGACTGTTATTTATAAGATACAAGGTTTCTGACTGTCAAACGAGACTCTCAGAGATTTCTGATAAAGCAGGTATGTTTTATTAAATTTATTTGATAACAATTTATAATTGTAACTAAAATTTAACATAATGTAGTTATGATCAGTGGTGGACGAAGTACACAAATCAAGTACTTGAGTAAAAGTACAGATACGTATAGTAAAATATTACTCCAGTAAAAGTAAAAGTACTCCTTTTTCAAATTTACTCAAGTGAAAGTACAAAAGTACTCGATTTTTTATGTACTTAAGTAAAAAAGTACTGAAAGATAGATGTTTGCAATTTTATATAGGCTAACGTTACTTAATTTAATTTTATATTAGCACATATTTTTTTTTATAATCCTACTGCTCAAAATACCTGGGATTTTTTCCAAAATAACCACTATATGGAGTCAAGATATATTTTTGTTGTGTATATGGACTACGTTGACGAGAGTAATGTTCACTGTGAAGCTTACACTGTGATGTACCTGAGAGAAAACGGAGATGACCATCTGATTTTCACCAGTAAGAAAAAAGTATTTTAAAGTTTGTTGTTTTACAGAACATCAGTTATATATGACATCCCTTATGACACAAAAATATATTGCAGTATATTGGAAAATATCATGTAATATATTAGGCATATATTCTTATATATATTTATTTTTTTTCCAATATATTGCAATATGAAAGCGGCAATCATTTGTATATTTTTCAATATATTATATATGTATCATCAATATATTATTAAATGTATTCAAATATATGATATATTAGAAAATAAAAAGGGAAAATAATATATTACAATATATCACAATATATTTTAAGAAATATATTGGTAAATATATTTTCCTTTCATAAGGGATGATAATAAGGCCTGAAGTTAGGAAGAACATTTTAAGGAAAATATAATTATATTTTCATAATGATTTTTTCCTTCTCAAATCTTGTCTGTGGTGTAAAAACACCCATGGCCAAACGGGGTGCATCTCACTTTGATAATTACTGTAGTTCTGAACATCACATCCTTTCTTTTGTCCCTAGATGTAATCTCTCTCTCTCTCTCTTTCTCTCTCTCTCTCAGACATGGGGACTTGTGACTTGGTGACTTGGACTCGAGTCGACTCGAGTCGCTATTTTTAGGACTTGAGACTTGACTCGGACTTGGAAGTTAAAGACTCGGGACTTGACTTGACTTGAGACACGATGACTTGAATGACTTGAGTGTTAATCACATCATGTTTTCAGTTTGAATATAAAATATATAAATTATTTTTTAAAATAAAGTTGATTACTTAGCTGGGGCGCAGGCTGAGAATAGCGTCGGACTGGATCAGGACACTATCATCAGTCATGCCCTCTCTACCTTACACACACCACGTCCACTTAAATCAGATGTCACATCACATCAACATGTCAGCCTGAGAGGTACCGAGGGTCATCGCTTTTGTCTTCAATAGTTCGCGACTAAAAACGCGAGGAAAACGCTAGTCGCGCCGCTTTCTCCTTCTTTCCAAAGCGCTCAGTCAGAAGTGCTCCTGGGGCGTCTGTCGTTGCACGCTCTCTCTCAATGGAGACGCAGAAATTTCAGCAAAGTATAAAAGGATTTGCAGCACTAAAAATCGCTCGCAGTAGCTCTGCTACTAAATTCATTTCAAAATGGCAATCCATATACAGCTATGAACAGCTGTTCCTTCTTCTTAGCTGAGCTTTCAACGCTGACACGGGAAAGGATTAAGCTGATTGGTTAGTTATTGTCACATGACCCGCGGTGCGCTTGCGGCATTATGAAAAGTTTAGATGTTTTTAACTCGATGCGGTGCCTTCCATTATGAGCGCGCATACCGCGCGCCTACATTGGAAATAGCGAACTTGTGCGCGCAAAAGACGTGATGTGAACGGCCCCTAATGATCCGCTAGCAGGCCGTCAAAAAAACGCATTCCAGGGGCGGCGCTAGGGCTGGGCTAAGGGGGCATAAGCCCCGAATATTTTGTTACCTTTTCTTTCTCATAGAGCAAAACAATTAATCAGAAAAACAAATGTAGCTGCCGCAATTACCCAATCATGACAAGTGCACATATATATATATATATATATATATATATATATATATATATATATATATATATATATATATATATATATATATATATATATATATACCCCATCACTATCCTTCTTGCTCAAATAGCCTTTGATGCCTTCAGTGTGAATCTACAATTTTCATAGTCATGAAAATAAAGAAAACTCTTTGAATGAGGTGTGTCCAAACTTTTGGTCTGTACTGTACATAACAAAAAAGTATGAAACAACTGAAAATAAGTCATATTTATATTCTATACTGAGAGAGAGAGAGAGAGAGAGAGAGAGAGAGAGAGAGAGAGTGTGTGTGTGTGTGTGTGAGAGAGAGAGAGAGAGAGAGAGAGAGAGAGAGAGGAGAAATTTGGATGTTGGATGTTTAGCTGTTATTTGTTTTATGGACTCAATGTTGAAAATGTAAAACATTTCATACACTGTTGGCAGAAGTGAAAAATAAATAATTTTAGGAAGTTACAATTTAGTTTGATTCCATGATGTATTTTACTGAACATGAGTATTTACAATGCAAATCCAAATTATTTTAATTTACTGACAGTTACTTATATCTTGTCTTTTAACTTTATTAAGATCAGATTCTGCAGGTAAAATAACAATATTAAGGTGACTTGACTTGGACTTGACTTGACATAGCTTGTGACTTGACTTGACTTGACTTGCCCAAGAAAAAAATACTTGGGACTTACTTGAGACTTGAAGGTTAAGACTTGAGACTTACTTGATACTTGCACATGTGTGACTTGGTCCCATCTCTGCTCTCTCTCTCTCTCTCTCTCTCTCTCTATATATATATATATATATAAGTTGTTGAATAAAAATATTTGGGCATTTTTTTATAAAAATTACCTCAAGTTAACACCAGCAAGCTTGTTAGCTGGACAGTTAGCATCAGCTAACAATATTTACTTATTTTCAGTACGGTTATGAATAAACATTCATGTCTGTATACTCGTCTAGTTAATCCAAACAATATAACGTTACTGTTGATAAACAATATAAAAACAGACGTCACATAGGACATGCTAGCATTTTAATAAAACTGTTAATATTACGGCAGCGGGGAATTTGAACATGCAGGAGTTATTTTATTTAATCTGTGTTAGTTTAATGTTTTTTTTGTTTGTTTGTTTGTTTGTTTGTTTGTTTGTTTTTACCTAAAACGCAGAGACACTGATTGATGTGTCTGCATCGTCTGCACTCGAGCATTTGAGTGGGCTTAAATATATCACTCTTTACAGCGGATTTAGTTCCCAAACAACTGTCAATTTTGACCTAAATATGATTTTCAGTTACAATAATTAATCCTAAATTTCGACATTATAACTTACTTTTAGCAACATCAGACGCACGCGCGCTCACAAGATCTCCCGGTTTGTTACTGACTCGCACTAAACGGTTCATTTGAATCAGTGAGTGGTCGACTCCAGAACAGCTGCAATCGGATCATTCTAATTCGTAAACGAATCGTTTGGTGTGATTCGCGATCCGATTTAAAAGTTTATTTTGAAAAGACTCAGTTCGTTCATGATGAATCAGACGGAGCACGTGATATAGTATAGGGAGTAACGATATGTTTTATGAAATGTAGTGAAGTAAAAAGTACGATTTTATGCTTTGGAATGTAGTGAAGTAAAAGTAAAAGTTACTCAAAATAAAACTACTCCAGTAAAGTACAGATACTTGAAAAATGTACTTAAGTACAGTAACGAAGTAAAGCTACTCCGTTACTGTCCACCACTGGTTATGATAGGTTTGCATTTAGAAGATCAATGTTTGCATTCATGTGTGTTTTTATCAATGTTTATGTTTTGTGAAAGATCTGCAGCATAAATAATTATCTGTCCATAAGCAGTGCATGTATATTTCTTTTGCATTAATTATCAGATAAAAGAAATATTAAAATTAGTCATTTATTAGTTGTATCATTTAACAGCCCGTTAAAAATGTATGATGCAAAGTTGTGTAAAATAATAAAATATTTTGTGAAAATAATGAATGAACAAACTAATGTATGTGCACAATTGAGACATTGATACTTCTGAAGATAAATCGCAGCCCACGTCTCACGAGGTTAATATTTCATTAAAAAAACATCAATGTAATACAAACATTTTCGAGAAATAAGTAATTTGTACATTTACATAAATGGTAAGATACAAATACATTATGTAGCTGTGTATACACACCATGAGTTCAGCTTTCATTTTGTGAACAGTAGGGAACATTAGTGTATTTAATTAATTCACCAGACCCAAACACACACAGTTTCAAATCCACTGGCTCAGTTAAAATTTATAGTATAGTAATAATAGCAGTGTATATCTTATTTGCATTTGAAGTGATAATATAAATCCTGTAACCATATTGAAGGTAATATTTGGATTTCTGACGTTTAGCACAACCGGAAATATCTTTGCACACACTCGCAAGACCGGAAATCTAAGATAGCGGAGACATGCAACTAGCCCTAGCCCAGAAATAGACAGAATAACAACGAAAGAGAGGTGGAAGTGGAACAAAAGAATGCAACCCACTGCAAAAACTATCAGTGTGACAGTAAAAATCTTGCCTTTGATCATTTTCCCAAAGAAACTAATTAAGCTATTAAGAAGGTAATTATTCACAAGTGTAAAATATTGTGAGTTTTGAAGTGGGACGTAGTGCTGTTTCATGCACCTGCTAACCTGAACTAGTAGTGAACTTAAATCCTTTAAGGAAATGCAGGTCCTAGCCATAGAAACCATAATAATTATATGGATATGACACTAATTAATAAACTTATGGAACTTTACACATTTACAGTTACTTTCTATATTAGTATTTACTATTACTCCACTAGGTCTGAAATATATATTGTACGTTTTAATCCCCTGGAGCACAAACATCTTCATCAGTTTGAGAACACGTGCTGCAGTGTTGTGAGTATTTGCAGCAGATGTGTTGTCAAACTGATGAATATGTTTTCTTAATTTGCTGGTGTTTTTTCTATTTGTGCATTTTCTTGAGTTGAAACACATTGAGCTCTCGGCCACCGTTCGAATCGGCCTGAATGAAGACCATGATGATGGAGTTAATTAAAAAGTAATTAAACAATTCAGCCTCTTAGATATGTCACGTCACAGTCACACTTGAAATGTCCTGAAAACATGATGACTGGGTTTTTTATTGAGCAATCAGCTTGGGGAAATTTAAGGTAAAAACCTTTGTGTCTTGGATTAGTGTGTACAGTGCAGCTTGATAACTGCTTAAAAGTTGACTATTAAAAATAAAAGCTGAACATTAGTTCACAAATAAAATATATTGTTTAATAAATGTAAAAATGCATAAAACACTAACTTGATCATGGATACTTGATCTTAATAAATATAACATTATATAGTGTAGAAATACTAAATAAAAAGAGACAAAATACAATTCCAAGTAATGATTATTTAAAGCTGAAAATGAAGTGTGACAGGGACATAGATTTACTATATACATTTTTGGGGGGGACTTTGCCTCCTTATTTTAAAACATCACACACTGCTGAAGGAAACATGTCTATGCTCTGTGTTAGTCTATAAATATTAATTCAAAGTTCATTTTATTAATTTGTTCATATAGTTCATTCAAGTGTTATAGCTTCTTTCATATTAGTATTTGTATTATATGCATTAGAATAGTGTAAGCTCATGTGAGAGGAATTAATTTGATGTTTTTCCTGGTTTAGTTACACCGAAGATTACTCTCAGGTCAGCGAGGGAGGCTGGTGGCAGCCGTCCAGCCATATTGATGTGCAGCGCATATGAGTTCTACCCTAAAAAAATCAAAGTGTCCTGGCTGAGAAACGGTGAAGAGATGACCTCAGACGTGACCTCCACTATGGAGATGGCTAATGGGAACTGGTTCTACCAAATCCACTCTGAGCTGGAGTACACCCCCAAATCTGGAGAGAAGATCTCCTGTATGGTGGAGCACGCCAGCTTCAGTAAACCCATGATCACAGACTGGGGTAAGATGAGACATTTACCCTACAGACTTACCTTTGTGAAGGACTTTGGCATGGTTATGGGATCAAATAGAAAATCTGGAAATTATTTTGATAACACTTTCACAGCTAAACAAATATTGTAAATATTGAGAATGTACATTTTCAATGAATCCCTAACAGAGTATGATATCTGTACCCCACAGACCCCTCTGTCCCTGAAGCTGAGAGGAATAAAATCGCCATCGGGGCGTCTGGTCTGGTGCTGGGAATCATCATCGCAGCTGCTGGACTCATTTACTACAAGAAGAAATCAGCAGGTCAGTTCAGATGAGAGCAAATCCGGCTGATACTTATCCTGGAGTGTCTGTTTACACTCAGTGCAAATAGACTTCCTTGTTGACAGAGGCTATTTACACTAGCTCCACCCACAAACGTGTGATAGGGATATTCAACACTATAAAAGATGGTCAACAGTCGTCAGCTCTAGTGGTGTAGATGGTAAAGCGCGTACCGTTTTCTTTTTGACGCGATCGACTCTTTCAAATACGCTTTTTACAAAACTTATTTTCTCCCTTTTAAAATCTTTTATCACATCAGAAAGGTATTTTTCAATAAAAATTAAGGAAATAATAAAAAAAATTAAAATAATGTATTGGTAGTGTTAGTGTAGGTGTAGGGAGGGCTTTATTGTCCCAATAAGGTGGCATCCATTTAATAATTTGAATTAAAATTATAATTTACACTCATAACTCAAAAAACAAATAATGTTTTATAATGTACTATAATAATGAGGTTCAGATAATTGCCACGATTTGCAATAAGTAGTATAAATAGAAGAAAATCCTTCTAATTTAACAGTGTAAATAGAATCCATTGCTATTTTCACTTAGTGCAAATAGCCACAGGCTACTTATCCATATACATCATGGCTGTACATTCATCTCACTTGTGAAAAATTGTTGTCTTTACTTTCTCAGGGAGGATCCTGGTACCAAACTGACTCCAGTAAGTCTGATGTTACCTGATGCTGACTGGAACAGGACCTGTTTGGATCACTGATGGAATCTCTAACACAACTTTCACATACAGCCTTCTTATACTGAAATTTTAGCTTGTGTTTCACTTTAATAACTGAAGCAATAATGAAAATGAAAAACAAACAGCATCAAACATACATGACTTGTATTTGAGCATCTCTATGTAATGTCAGCAATAAACTAATACATGTTTTTTTTAGAGAATATGTGTAGAAATGATTTAGCTTGAACTCTCTAGAGCTGATCAAGCAAAGTGATGTTATAAAGGTTTTCAATCCATGTTTCTATAGCAGTTATTGCTGAGTCAGGCTGCATTCGCAACACAGATTTTGACAATTCATTTATTTTTAAGTAAATATACATGACAAAAAACATGCTCAAGCTCTAGTTGTATAAAATGTTGAATGATTCAAGTTTCTTTTGCATAGATAAATGCCTATGATGTGTAAAAAAAAAATATTCATAGAACTTTAGCACCACTCCTACTGGCTGTTTTCTTTTCTTTTTTTTTATTGTGCATTTAATTTCAGTTGTGATTCTTCCTTTAAATTATCATACTAATACTACTTTGATGTTACTTTGATGCATTATCATATGTGGAAATTCTTGAACCTGTACATTTTAGCCCTGAATAAATATTTCTTTACAAACGATTATTGTTCAACTTTTCATTTAACCTCACAGTAACTCACATTTGTCTTCCAAATAAGCACTCAAAGTTCACCCTAATTATTTATATTTTTTTAAATGTGTGTGCAACTTTTTTTCAGGCCAGGCAGTATATAATGAAGACATGCCAGATCAAAATGAAAAATATTTTCAAATAATTGGGGTAGACCTACTTTCAACCTTTCTGCTGTTGTCTAAGAAAAGAGGAAATAACGAATAACTACTACCTTAAGGTATGTCTGTGTGCTTGACTGCTATGTAGATTGGGGCTATCCATGGGCTTGGTCTCAACATGCTTACCCTCAAAATAATGTTCATATTTTCTTGAAAGTCACAGATACAAGAAATAAAGTTTATGACATCCTGCCAATAAGCAATATTGGCGATGAGAACGGGTCAAGATCAGACAGCATTTTTTTATTAATGTTTTTCCACACTCAAGTGCTGTTTGTCAATCTCTATAAAGGCAATGAATTGTTTCCAGGCTTGAATAAATCTATATTTTGGTCTATTTTTTCAATTCAGTTCTTGATTATTTTTCCTATGAAACAACTACCTTCAATTTACCTAGAAACCAATGACATAAAAAAAAATGTTTTACTTTTATTGGCTAGTTGAAGTTTTTTATTTATTTATTTATATGCAATTGGCTGCTGCTGGTGGTTTAATAGATTATATTTTATGCAAACGCAATTGCACTTTTGGTTTGATATTTTGAGGTCCTGTTATGGTAATGAAGTATTTTAGTTTTTCATGAACATTTTTCCACTTTGCAGCCCTTAGTTTGTTTATCTTGTTGCCTTTAATAAATGCTTAGGTAAATGCCTTCTGATGCTGCTATTACTGGCTGTGAGTTTGCTGTTATGTTAACTCCTCTAATACAGCTTATTTGCAAAGTCTACATTATAATGTGACAAGATTACAATCCATAATCCACACTGAAATGTCACAAAAACAGTTAAGATCAGACTAAAACTATGAGCAGCCTTATTAATAATAAACTTATATAAAATAATAAACTGTAGCTATTTTGTAATTTTGAGATGAATGGTATTTGGTGCTATGAGTTATACCAATTTAATTTAATTTAATATATCCCTAATTCACATGAGGGATAACATTTTGCTATATTTTATTTTAATAATAAAAAAAGATGTTTAATGGTAGGTGTTTCATTTAAATTAAATTAAATCACTTAAAAAGAACTGGACGTTTTTTAGAACAAGAAAACAGAAAAGACTTCCAGCCTTCACTAACTATAATCTACCTAGAAACTGGTGACATATAAGTTTCCCCCCTCTCATTGGTTTGGTAAATCAGTGGCAGAGCAAATTTCTCCAAACTGTGGCTGAAGTTTCACATGAAAACATTATTAGTTTGTTCTTTAAAACAACAAACTGAAACAGAATTTAATATAATTTAATTATCTCACTAAATTACATACAGGCTGCATTTTATTTTATTTTTTATTTTACTGTGATTTGACAGTACTTTTAATAACACAATATAAAGAGTAATACACTTACCACTCAATATAGTTTTATACCCCCCATTTTAAAAACAACAATTTAAAAACAACAATTCCCAGGCCTAAAAACGTTTTTAAAAAGTTGTGGAATTTTATTTTACAAATCTCTGTTTAATAGAGTGCTGACCCAAGACATCAAATTTAAACGCTGCTGAGTTCTATAGAATGTCTATCGGACTAACCTGCATGTTGAAAAATGACGCCAAAGGTATACCCAGTGCGTCAAAAAAGTGACGCCATATCCCTTGACCATGCGTCAGACATTTGACAAGTAGGGAGTGAGACTGTGTTGCCGGAACAATACTGAAAGCTAAGATGGAGAAACAGATTATCATAGCTGTACAAGGATAGCCATTTTTTAAATGAATCTATTAGCAGAGCTACTGCAAGGGATTTTTAGTGCTGGAAATCCATTTATTCTTTGCTGAAACTTCTGCGTCTTCACGGAGAGCGGGTCATGGTTGCCTAGCAACAGCAGACGTCACTGGAGCGCAAGTGCAGCTACAGAGTGCTTTGGAAATAAGGAGAGCGGCGCGCCTAGCGTTTTCCACACGTTTTCAGTTGCGACATCATGCAAATGTGGTTTTGTTTTGAAGGAGACATTTTTTATTTTATTTTTTTGCTGGACTCGGTCGAGACCAACTAGAAGACTTGGCTAGTCCAAAGGCCAAGTCCGAGACAAGTACGAGTGCAAATGCAACGAGTCCGAGACAAGTCCGAGACGACAGAAAAATGTCTCAAGTCCGGACTCGAGTCCAAGACCGGACTCGAGTACTACAGCCCTATCTGTTAGTTCGACTTTAGATTTCTGCAAATCCACAATTTCTGCGTTGACAAAAAGGAGGGGTGATTTCAACTCTTCAGTGGTGTTTGAATTTGTTTTAATCAATTCTTCAAGGGAGTCAACTCTCTTGTTGAGAACAGTGATGATGTTCTCTTGTAGCTCATGTAACTAGAGATCAACTTTAGATTTCTTTGATTTAAGGATATTTCACTGAGTTCTGGGGAGAGGTGTACACGATCCACCAAAGTCAAGTTCTTTTGAAGAACCTCTCATCATGTTAGATACCATACGAGTGGTCTGAAATTTTCTGAGGACCTTTCTTTTGCTTTGTATTTATGCCACTCGTTTTAGCGTTGTAATGTTAGCAGTGTCTGGTCTACTGATTCCAATTCGTTTTCTCTTTTAAAGTTTTTAAGTTGAATTTCACTTAAAGAATTTAAGCATTTATACTGATAAGCACTTAAACAAACTAGATAATCAGTCTTGTTACGCTTTTTTTATAGGAGTAATGGCCAAAGCCTTTACAGAGAAACTTGTAATGCATGCATCGTCGACGCGATCTGGTCCCCTCCCCCATAACTCGAAAAATGAACTAATCAATTATATTTGCAGCTCAGACAGCATAGGTTTATTAGTTTATGGGGCTGTCACGTGATGAAGGAATGACTCAAACCCGAAGACTTGTCAGATAAGAGGTGAGGTGAGCTAATCATAATCGTCTTAATGGAAAATATTTATATTTATCAATGTTTTGAACAAAAAAAATTACTTGAAAAATAAAACAAATAATGGTAAATTAAATTGAAAAACAAATGATTAATTGAATGAAGTATTGCTTGAAAAACTTTTTTCATACCTCTCCTTTCCCTTGTCCTGATTCAGCAATCCCTCTTCTCCTTTAACTTCTCTTCTTCGCCCTATTTTTCTTTATGTGTTCCTCTATGTTGCTTTGCATCAACACTTGACAAAACCAATTCAAACAGTTTTTTTTTTTTTTTTTTTTTTTAAACGTGTATGTCCATGTAATGGAAAGCACTTCAACACCCGACTGGAATCAGCTATTTCTCAACATTTCAGTGACCTGTTACTTAAAAATGCTTAGCAGTTCTTTCAATATATTTTAAAATATTTATTAAAGGTTTTTGTTCTGCTTATTGTTGCTGCAGAAGAGTCTTTGTGCTATATTTAAGCTTTGGAACATTAGGTCTTCATTTTTGGCACAGTGCGTTTAAGCATTTTGTAAAGAAGACCTTAGGGAGCGTGATGGATTGTAGCATGGTATAAGGCTAGTTAGGTACGCAGGAGCTAAACCATTTAGGGCCTTATAGGTAAGTAATGATAATTTGTAACTGATACGGAACTTAATAGGTAGCCAGTGCAGAGACTGTAAAATTGGGGTAATATGATCATATTTTCTTGACCAGGTAAGGACTCTAGCCGCTGCATTTTGGACTACCTGTAGCTTGTTTATTGAAGAAGCAGGACAACCACCTAGCAGAGGTGGGTAGAGTACCCAAAAACTTTACTCAAGTAAAAGTAATTCTAGAAATATTTACTCAAGTAAAAGTAAAAGTACTAGTCTTGAATAGTTACTTGAGTAAGAGTAAAAGAGTATCGGATAAAAAATCTACTCAAGTAGTTAGTTACTAGTTACTTTGGGTCATATATACTGAGCCTATGTTTATTTAGATATATAGATAAAATGTATGTAATGTATGTATGTGTATAAATGTATATATTTCATCAGCCTTTACTCCAATTTATGTCATTTATTATAAAACCCTGTCTGTTTACTTAAGTAACAGATATAGGTGTCATGCCATAACATATTTTTAATACGACTGACTTTATATTAAATGTGAATTTAACATTGAAAGTTAATGTGATATAAATATTGCTACTAATCTTTCATTGTTCAGAAAGAGAGCAAATAACATTTACATTAAGATCATTTTCACTGACAGTCTAGATTTCAATCACTCTCAGAAACTCCCATTAAAATCACTGAAACTGTTAACACTGTGAAATCAATATCTTAATTATAGATTCGTACACACATCTGCACTTTGTTGTTTCTGACGAGAGAATTCGCCAGAAAGGGGTATTCTGACTGAGCGAGTGAAGGAAGCACCGGCATTTCAGCGATGACTCATCTGAACGCCTCTGATTGGCCATTAAATTCAAAAGCTCAACAGAACCGTGTGTGATTGGTTATAATGCGCAGCGCTGTAAAAACGCGTCTGTCTCTGGCTCAGCGCCAGCAAGCGATCACAGATCTGAATTTGGCAGCTGATGATATGACTTGCTGAACGTACTGGCACCGGTGTGATTGTATTAAAAATAATAAAATCTTAATTATGGCGTGCCGTCCGGTCCAAAAATTGTCGCGGGAATTCACCGTACAGTTGCCAGTAGCCACTGAGTTTACCACTGACAGGGCGGCGGTGCATCAGTATTACACACTCACCTCACGCAGCGAACCGACTCACTTTCCTCAGCGAAAGACTCACTTTCCTCAAGCAGCGAACGACTCATTTTCCTCAGCGAACGGATCACTTTCCTCACGCAGCGAACGACTCACGCAGCTAACCGACTCACTTTCCTCAGTGAACGACTCACGCAGCTAACCGACTCACTTTCCTCAGTGAACGACACACGCAGCGAACGACTCACTTTCCTCAGCTAATGACTCACTTTCCTCACGCAGCTAACCGACTCACTTTCCTCACGCAGCTAACCGACTCACTTTCCTCAGCGAACAACTCACTTTCCTCACGCAGCCGGCGACTCACTTTCCGCAGCCGGCGACTCACTTTCCTCACGCAGCCGGCGACTCACTTTCCGCAGCCGGCGACTCACTTTCCTCACCCAGCAGACAAATGACTCTCTCTTCATGTAGGGACCGAATATTATAATTAAAGTGACTTCTATATTACATCCCAAAGAATATTTAGATATAATATTTAAATATTCAAAAATGTACATTTCAATAAAATGAAATAATTACCTATTGCAAATTTGTGAATGCATGGTTAACTTTTTTTTTCTGTAGTCACTAGGCTATACTGAGATATTTTTAAAAAATCTATATTTTGTAAAAAATAATTAAAAATAAACCTGAACTATAATGTAAACATCTGTATTTTCATACAATTTCATAAATAAGTAGGCTAATAAATATATAATGTTTAAAAAAATATGATATAAACTATTATAATATATAGTGAGAGCTAAGCAATAAAAAAAATAAAAAGGCACAGGTTAGATCGAGGTGTAAAGCAAACAGCTAAAACCCCAGTACGTTTTTATAAACTGTGGACCCCAGGAAACGTTACTTAAAAAATAATTATTAAGCTTTTAATCTTTACTGTAATTTAAGTTATATTTATATGTATATTAATATTATATATTCAAATTTATTTATACAGTGGTCGAATTTTACAATTGTTTTAGGGGGGATAGTCTTTTTTTTTTCTTAACTTTTCTTAGTTAATTTTACATAATGATTACAAATTACAAAATCATAATTTTTTTTAAAAACGTTTTATTGAAAATTTTGCCTTATTAAATGAAACTGATTTTCCTCTGAAGCAGAGGAATTTCGACTGCAGATCACGGATGATTCGCGGGCAAGGCGGCAGCTGACTTTCGCCGATGTCAATCCATACGAGATGGACAAGAATTTAAACGATAATTAACCTGCCATCATTACTGGTAGGGCTGTTCATGGAACTGTGTTTTGTTAGGACATTCTGTGTTACTATGGATGAACCTGACAAGTTTCAAATATTTTTACGTCTTTAAGGTTATTAGTATTGTTTCTAAATGTGGCGTTCAGGTTTTAACGTCAAGGTTACTTTTTTGGTTCCAGATGGACATAAGAGTTTTTGAAGTGTTTAACATAAGAGTTTGTTTGTTTACACATGGGAGGGAGCGGTTGAGTCTCAGATCAGTGGAACGTATGATATCGTCACGGATCCGATACACAAACGAGTTACCAGCGGTCGGGGGAGGGTGGGAGGGGGGAGTTTCGTCCAGCCATATATTTATTTATTTATGTTGGTAACGAAATGTGCAATCAAAGAAGTCATGTTTAAAACAGTTCATTATTTGACCTTCAATATAGATCAAGTTTACAGTCTATTTGATAATGGTTAATATCTCCGTTTTATCCGTCAACATTAGAGGATTAAATAGTGCCATAAAGAGAACAAAGTTTCTGGATAGTTTGCGTAGACACTGTGTAGATGTGGCTTTAGTACAAGAATCTCATTTAAAATCAACTGACGTTCCTCGTATGCAAAATAAATATTATAAAGTTGTCGCCTCATGCAGTGATGGCACAAAAACAAAAGGATCTTTTATACTCATTAAACGGAGTTTGCCCCTTGTGATTAAAAAATGTAGTAACGATAAATCTGGTAGGTTGAGCTATTTCTGCACAAATATTCAAGGAAAGAAAATAGCTTTTGTCTCTGTCTATGCACCAGCAGTTTTTGATGTAAATTTTTTTCAGTGGTTAACAAATCAGTTGCTGATTTTAAGTGATTATGCACTCATTATTGGAGGAGAAATGAATGTACTTGCAGATTTGATGCTTGATAAATCCACCACTATATTTACTAAATCACAAGAGATAACATCATCAAATTTTAAGTCTTTTCTGGAAACCTTTAACCTCATAGATGTATGGCGTGTTCAGAATCCATCGATTAGAGATTATACTTTTTTTTCTGCGAGGCATCAGACATATTCTAGAATAGATTATATTCTATGTTCTCGTGAATTTAGGATGTGTTTTGAGGGCGTTACAATCCTACCTGCAGTAATATCTGACCACAATCCACTTTTGACAAAATTTAGTTATTGCTCACATGATAGATCTCCAAGATGGCAATTTAATACAACTCTTCTACAAGACTCTGGGTTTTTAATGGATTTTCGAAACAAGTTAAAATAATTTTTGAATATAAATCTTAATAGTGTGGATAATCACATGATGGTATGGATGGCTACAAAAGGTTTTATCAGAGATTTTGTTATCTCCTTTTCATCTCATTTAAATAAAGTAAGAAAAGCACAAATTGAAGAATTAGAACAAATCTGCCTCTCCAAAGAAACAGAGTTGAAGAAGAAATTCTCAAAATCAGTTGAAAGTGCATTAAAGAGTTCCAGGTCCAAGTTAAACGATTTGCTTCGAAGAAAGGCTGAATTTATTATGCATAGAGTTAGACAAAACTATTATTTTAATGGGCCAAGACCCAGCAAGTTATTGGCCTTACAACTCAGACAAAGTGAAGCTTGAGCTATAATTGATACCATTGATTCGCCTACAAAAGCTTTAGTAACCAATCCTAGAGAGATAAATAAAACTTTTGTAGAACATTTTAAAGATCTGTATCAACCTAAGGACAGTGCAGATATGGTTGAATGTTATAAATTTCTACAAGACCTTGATCTACCACAATTAACGCAAAGTGAAGTTCAGCAAATGAGCCAACCTATAACACTTGTGGAGCTGTATGCAGCGTTGAAAACGGCAAAAAAGGGGAAATCACCTGGGCCAGATGGGATCCCTCCAGAAATAATTTTACATTTTTGGGATATATTAGGACCAATTATGCATGCAGCAATAAACATGGCAATCCAAAATGGCCATTTTGAAAAACAAATGAATACAGCTCTAATCTCTTTAATTCCAAAAAAAGGCAAAGATCATACTAAATGTTTTAATTTTAGACCAATCTCTTTAATAAACTCAGATTTAAAAATATATGCTAGGGTATTAGCTATACGCCTTGAAAAATATATTGGTAAATTAGTTCATAGTGATCAATCTGGCTTTATTCCACATCGTTCAGCTGCAGATAATATACGTCGGTTGCTACATATAATTAATGAAAGTAAAGATAAAAAGTCCCCTTATGCAGTTTTATCCTTAGATGCGGATAAAGCTTTTGATAGATTAAATTGGGATTACTTATGGGAGGTGCTAGGTAAATTTGGTTTTGACAAGAAATGTATTAATATGGTACAAATAATTTATAACAATCCATCAGCAAGCATAGCAACAAATGGCCTACACTCCCAACCATTTGATATCTTAAGAGGAACAAGGCAAGGATGCCCCCTCTCACCAATGTTATTTGCATTATCCCTGGAGCCTTTAGCTCAAAAAATAAGACAAGACCAAATTTGTTCCATCTGAATTAAGGGTACCCAGCATGCCATATCTCTCTATGCAGATGACATTTTATTGTATTTTTCAGATTTCGGCACAATCCAAAACATACTGGAAATATTTAACTGTTTTGGGAAATTTTCTGGATATAGGATCAATTGGTCCAAATCATCTCTTTTACCATTAAACAAAAAAGTTCAGAGTATGCAGATAAAAACAGATATCCCAATTACAAATCAGATAACTTACCTAGGGATTCTTATTCAGTCTGATTTAAAAGAAATTGTACATATAAATTACGACAAAGTTTTTCAAAAGCTTAAAACAGATATTGACAGATGGAGAACACTTCCTGCATCACTGCAATCCACAGTCTCAACTGTGAAGATGAATATTTTACCTAGGGTTAACTTTCTTAGTGCCATGATTCCATTGCCACCTTCATCAAAATGGTGGAAAAAACTGGACTCTTTAATTCGCACTTTTCTTTGGAATGGCAAACAACCAAAGTTAAAATTGGCTACATTACAACGTACTAAAATGGAGGGAGGTCTCTCTTTGCCTAATTTTGAGTTATATCATAAAGCCTTCCAACTACGTGCAGTCAAGACATGGTTTAACACTATGATTCCCACACCCTGTAGAGAAATAGAAGAAGCAATTGTCAAACCAATTAGACTTGAAGATGTACTTTTTTCTGGACTCTCTTTAAAGTACTGCAAACAATCATTTGGCCCCATCATAACGAACACAATTAACACTTTTAAAACAGTGGAGAAATTATTAAGCTATGATAACAAATGGCATCTGCGGACTCCTTTGTGGTGCAATAGGAATATTAAATGTGGTTCTGAACCATTCACATCAGAACAGTGGTCGAAGCAAGGAATAAGGACTCTTGCTGACATATGGGATGATAATGGTATGCTTAGTTTTCAAAATATAGCTGTATCATTTAACGTACCTGCATCATCCTTCTTTTTATTCTTGCAATTGCGTTCGGCACTCAGAGCATACAGAGTCCCTTGGGGCTTAGCTCTCGAAACACATCCTGTTCACAGTTGGTTCTTTAAATTTTCTCAACAAAATGTAGTGTCAGCTATCTATTCTCGCCGCCTTGAAGTTAAGGTAAAACAACTGCCATTGCATACAATTTGAGTAAGGGAGTTGTCTGTTGACCAGATTGATTGGGAGACTGTATGGGGGAATATATTCGGTGCATCAAAAAATCCAAACCACCAATTAATTCATTACAAATTCTGTCATAGATTGTACTGGACACCAAAGAAACGTTTTCTCGTTAAACTATCCCTAAGTCCCCATTGCAACTTCTGTACCTACCAACAAGTGGGAACATTTATGCATATGGTGTGGGAATGTGAGAAAGTTTATGAGTTCTGGGAAAGGATCTCTTCAATATTGTCTGAAATGATAGGAAAAGATATACCAGTGCAACCAGTAGTGCTTCTTTTAAATGATGATTCCAGTTTAGGTTTCACTGAACTACAAAGAAAGATCTGGTTGGCAGGACTAACATCGGCCAAAAAGATAATTGCACAAAGATGGCTCCCTCCTCATACTTTATCCGTGCGACACTGGCTACTTCAGTTTCATGAAATAGTAATGTTAGAACTCTCAACAGCCAGAATAAATAAGGCTAGAGCCTCAACCATTGAGGCATGGAAAGTAGTTGCAAAGGATTAAAGTTTAGTAGAAATTAACGTGGGGTATATTTTGAATGTTTAACATGATTTATGTAGTACTTTGTTTAGCCTAAGGTTATCATATTGTAGATTGCCTCTATATTTTGTATGTATTTATTTATTTATTTCATATTTTATTTGTAAAAAAGTTTTTTTAATTTTGGAGTATCTATTATTTATATTGCATTTTATTTTATTTATTTATTTTATTTATTTATTTATTTTCTCTTCTTTAAATTTTGTAGGCAATTTGTTTTTGATTGCATTTTTTTTTTTATTGTTAAGGTGGCCTGGACTTGGGGACCTCTGGGGGGCTGGGTGGGGTGGGTGATTGGAGGGGTTTAGAGGGTCATTTTTGTATGGTATATTTTGGAGAAGAAATTGTATACAATTGTATATGACCCTTTCTTTGAAAAAGAAATAAAAAATTGATCCCAAAAAAAAAAAAATATATATTTTTTTTAAACATTATATATTTATTAGCCTACTTATTTATGAAATTGTATGAAAATACAGATATTTAGATTAGGTTTATTTTTTATTATTTTTTACAAAATATAGATTTTTAAAAATATATCAGTATAGCCTAGTGAAAAAAAGTTAACCATGCATTCACAAATTTGCAATAGGCAATTATTTCATTTTACTGAAATGTAGCCTACACATTTTTGAATATTTAAATATTATATCTAAATATTCTTTGGGATGTAATATAGAAGTCACTTTAATTATAATATTCGGTCCCTACATGAAGAGAGAGTCATTTGTCTGCTGCGTGAGGAAAGTGGGTCTCCGGCTGCATGAGGAAAGTGAGTCATTAGCTGAGGAAAGTGAGTCGTTAGCTGCGTGAGTCGTTCACTGAGGAAAGTGAGTCGGTTAGCTGCGTGGGTCGTTCGCTGCGTGAGGAAAGTGATCCGTTCGCTGAGGAAAATGAGTCGTTCGCTGCTTGAGGAAAGTGATCCGTTCGCTGAGGAAAATGAGTCGTTCGCTGCTTGAGGAAAGTGAGTCGTTCGCTGAGGAAAGTGAGTCGGTTCGCTGCGTGAGGTGAGTGTGTAATACTGATGCACCGCCGCCCTGTCAGTGTCAAACTCTGTGGCTACTGGCAACTGTACGGTGAATTCCCGCGACAAATCAGTAGCCTTATTTTTGGACCGGACGGCACGCCATACTTAATCGGCTATTTTTTGTCTTTTGGAAGCTGCATTCAACTTGACTCCCCTCTGTTATAAGCCACACACGTACAACAAACTAATGTCACAGTCGTATCGTGTACTGTAATCGAATGTAGCCCAAGTTATTACCTGTTAAACAGTAGACAGCACACGCGTTCATCTAATAAGGATCTCCATCGCAAGCAAATAATAGCCTTTGCAGATTTGCTTTCAATTCAGTGCAGTTCCATAGCCACGTTTTCAACGCTGCTGATTTTAAACGTTACAACTCTGAGTGAACCGCTTCAGACGCTCAGTGCGCGCGGCAGGGAATTGAATGACTCATTCAAACTGATTCATGAACCAATTCACTCGTTTGCCAATTGGTTTGATCAAGCCTTTGAACAGAATTGACTCAAAAGAATGAATCATTCGCGAATGGGCATCGCTCATTGTCCAGAAAAAAGTAGACGGCGCGTTTGGAATAAACTGAAGCATTTAACATTTATTGCATTAAGATAAAGTAACGAGAGGAGCGAGAAGATTTGAAAGAGAAGAGCGAGAGGAGCGAGAAGAGCGAGAAGATTTGAAATAGGCCTATAATTTGCCAGTTAACTAGGATCTAGTTGTGGTTTCTTAATAAGAGGCTTAATAACCGCCAGCTTGAATGGTTTTGGGACGTGACCTAAAGATGATGAGTTAATGATATTGAGAAGCGGTTCTTCGGCTACAGGTAACAACTCTTTCAGTAATTTAGTGTGTACAGGATCTAATAAAAATGTTGTTGGTTTAGATACAGTGATACGTTTATTTAGCTCTTCTTGTCCTATATTTGTAAAGCACTGCAGTTTATGTTTGGGTGCGATGGATGAAACTGAAGTGTTAGACGCTGTAGAATCTACATTCGCTATTGTATTTCTAATGTTATCTATTTTATCAGTTTAGAAATTCATAAAGTCATTACTATTAAACGTTGATGGAATATTTGAATCAGGTGGCGTCTGGTAATTTGTTAATATGTGCTAAATAAAAACCTTGGATTGTTTTGGTTATTTTCTTTGAGTTTGTGTATATGCTCTGCCCTAGCAGTTTTTAGAGCCTGTCTATAGCTGGACATACTGTTTTTCCATGCAATTCTAAAAACTTCCAAGTTAGTTTCTCTCCATTTGCGTTCAAGACTACGAGTTACTTTCTTGAGTGAGTGAGTATTACTGTTATACCATGGCACAGTACGTTTTTCTCTAACCTTTTTCAATTTGATGGGGGCAACAGCTTCTAATGTATTAGAGAAAATAGTGCCCATGTTGTCAGTCATTTCGTCTAATTCATGTGTATTTTTGGGTACAAATAGCAGTTGAGATAGATCAGGCAGGTTATTTGCGAATCTGTCTTTTGTGGCTGGAACAACAGTTCTGCCCAGATGGTAACGCTGAGACATATAGTTAATATCAGTGATATGCATCATGCACGATACAAGGAAATGGTATGTAACATCATCACATTGAGGTACAATATCTATAGCAGTAAGATTCCATGCGACATAATTAAATCTAGTGTATGATTAAAACGATAAGTGGGCCCTGGTGACATTTTGCTTGACTCCAAAAGAGTTTATTAGGTCAGTAAATGCAAGTCCTAATGCATCATTTGTATTATCAACGTGAATCTTAAAATCTCCCATGATTAGCGCCTTATCAACTGTAACTAGAAGGTCAATTCTTTTAAGAATTCTGTATACGGCCCTGGTGGTCTATACACAGTAGCCTGAGCAAGAGATACATTAGATTTCTTTTGCATGTCTGACAGTGTAACATTAAGCAGAAGTATTTCAAAAGAGTTAAACCTGTATCCTGTTTTCTGGGTAACATTGAGAATATCACTATATATTGTTGCAACACCTGCACCACGACCAGTCTGACGGGGCTCATGCTTATAACAGTAGTTTGGTGGAGTCGACTCATTTAGACCAAAATAATCATTTGGTTTTAGCCAGGTTTCAGTCAAGCAGAGTACATCAAAACTATTATCTGTGATCATTTCATTTACAATAACTGCTTTGGGTGTGAGTGATCTAATATTTATGAGTCCAAACTTTAAAGATTGCTTTTGTTCATTTACTTTAAATTTTTCTGGTTTAATCATGATAAGATATTTTCTAGATCCTACATTAAGTTTATATTTTGACCTCACCATTCGGGGAACAGACACAGTCTTAATAGATTGTACAGCGCAAGTACTTTTTTTATTTAAGCGGGTGGAACAAAAGTCATCATAATAGTTATTTGAGAATTGTCTTACTAGTCACATGGAGCGAAGTGTCCTGGAGATGTTGTCAGAGAGCAGCTCCGCTCCGCCTCTGCTGGGGTGCAGGCCATCAGCGCGAAACAGCCTAGGACGCTCCCAGAAAAGATTCCAGTTATTAACAAATAGCAGTTTCTGTTCTTTACACCATGACAACAACCATTCATTTAAAGCAAAAAGTCTACTGAACTTTTCGTGTCCTCGTCGATACGTGGGCAGTGGTCCTGACACGATGATCGTCGCCGCGGGCGTCGTGCTACGAGCCATCTCGATCAGACTCCTGTAGTCCCTCTTCAGCGTCTCCGTCTGCCGCAGCGTGGTGTCTTTAACCCCGGCGTGAAGCACGACCGCTCTGGGGCTCTCGTCGGCCTTCAGGATCGCGGGTATCTGCGCAGAAACATCGAGAACACGAGCACCAGGCAAACAATGAGTGTGCACTTTACCTTCGGCTAACGTAGCACGGACGTGTCGGACGATGGAGTCTCCGATGATCACAGCGTTGCGTCCTGTCTCGCGGAGGGGAGCGAAGAGGTTCTGGATGGAGATCTCGAAGGCATATATATTTGCCTGCATATTATATTTGTTGTATAATACAATAGAGGATATATTCAACCGTTATATAAACGGAAACGATGGTGTATAAAATTGATTTTAAGATAAAAATAGTCGATAAAAAGAATATAGTGACGGAGCTCAAACGCAGTACGGGCACCAACAACAAACAGGAAGACTTTACAGTCTCCTATTTTTCTTTATGTGTTCCTCTATGTTTCTTTGCATCAACACTTGACAAAACCAATTCAAACTTTTTTTCTTTTTTTTTTTAAACGTGTATGTCCATGTAATGGAAAGCACATCAACACCCGACTGGAATCAGCTATTTCTCAGCATTTCAAGGATCTGTTACTTAAAAATGCTTAGCAGTTCTTTCAATATATTTTAAAATATTTATTCAAGGTTTTTGTTAAATGTGTCTACAGCTTCAAGTTCCTGGGAACCACCATCTCGGAGGACCTGTCCTGGACCACAAACACCTCCAGCCTGGTCAAGAAGGCTCACCGCTCTTCTTCCTCAGGACACTGAAGAAGAACCAGCTGTCTTCAGCCATCCTGGTGAGCTTTTACCAGTGTCCGATCGAGAGCATCCTGGCCAGTTGCATCACAGTCTGGTATGGGAACTGCTCAGTGGCTGACCGCAAAGCACTGCAGAGGGTGGTGAAAACTGCCCAACGCATCACAGGGACACCACTTCCTGCTATTGAGGACATCCAGAGGAAACGCTGTCTACGTCGAGCTCGCAGCATTCTTAAGGACTCCTCTCACCCTGACCACGGACTGTTTAACCTCCTGCCCTCCGGGAGGCGCTTCAGGAGCCTCCGGACAAGGACCACAAGATTCAGAAACAGCTTTTTCCCTACAGCTGTCTCCTTGCTGAACTCTGCCCTCTGACACCCCCCCCACACCACACACACAGACTCCTCACCCCTCTTCAACACTACATCTGACTGATTTATTTATTTACAACAAGCAAAAAAAACGGTAAACTTGTTATTACTTACACTACTGTCTGTTCATCCAGAAACACTGAATAATCCATTGCACACTGAAATATTTTATATGCACTTTACTGTCCATTGCAACAGTGTAAATTTTGTTCATATGTTCATAGTCTTGTCTATAGTGTACATTCACTTTTACATAATCCATCTGTATAGTATGTTCATAGTTCACCTATCTGTATATCATGCTAATAGTAAAAAAAAAGAAATTTCTATAAATTATGTCCATAATACTTATCTATTCTGTATAGTTATTGTACATATTGTTGACCTTGTATAATCTGTACTTACTGCTTATTGCACTTCTGGTTAGATGCTAACTGCATTTCGTTGCCTTGTACCTACATGTGCAGTGACAGTTGAATCTAATCTAATCTAATCTAATGAGTTCCAGACAAGACAAGAGCCGAGCAGAGGTGCTCAATCAATCAATTACTTGATGTTCATTATGCGTCACTTAAGATCATTGGAAACCCTTGGACGTGCAATCAAACCTGCAAGGAAAGGGTACAATGCTGCAATACACATGGTCGATCACCATGCAGGATTACAGCTACTTGCAGGCCCATATCTGAAAACTGGCCTTAAGGCAGCACACGACAGACAAAAGGATAACCCAACTGCTAGCACTCATTCAAAGCACCACATGTCACAAAAGGGCAGTACCAAGGATGATACATCCCAGGCAAACAAACACTTCCCCCTTTTATGCACACAGGCAATAATTGGCTCATGAATCTTACCCAACTGACCAATCATGATCAAGCGTGAACACTAATAGGTGTTTGGGTAATGCCGGCCAATTTTTTTTTTTCGTGATTTGTAATTTGTATGAAATGAGGAAAATTTTCAATCTGTTTAGGACAATTACAAAGTGTTCAGATCAGATCACTGAGTGTACTGTATTATTGTTTTGAAAGCAATTACCTGAGTATGGAGTAATGTGGCAAATAAACTGAGAACAACTGTAATGTCAACACTAAAATAACTGTGGAAGCATAACAATCTCTACCAACTTTTATAAATCTCAAACTTTAAAGGCAAAATAATACACTCTATTCAAAACTAAATAATCTTTAATCTGTTTGAAACTTGCCAAATTGCTCACAAGGCCATCAAATACACTGTTACATTTGAACAGTCATTAAGTGTAACTGAAGGTTAAAGCAACATGACGTGTGGCCAAGTATGGTGACCCATAATCTGAATTTGTGCACTTCACCCATCCAAGTGCACACACACACACACACACACACACACACACACCCACACACACACCAGATTAACCAGAGTAAAATGAAGTCACATTTATCCTGAATCACATCTGACACACATAAGAGAATCTCTTCTATGTTATATGACTGTAGTCCTGGTCAGGTGGTGATTAAAGCCCTTGCATGCTTTAGGAACTTCAGCTAAGACTCACAAGCCACCGGGAAAGTTTGTCCTGCTCATATTGATTTCTGTAATATACCGTCCAGCTTTCCACAGAAAATGACATGGTCAACTACAGTGCAGATCTCATCAGTGACAAATGTTCTCCTTAGCCTTCCTACACCTCCCCTTCTTCCTCCACCACCTTCTTGTACTTCCAGTCATTCTGCTGTATAATTTCTACACGTTTTTGTAAGCAAAACAAATCATTCATCTGTAGTTCTGAATGGTGCGTGAACAATTTTATTTATTTTCATTACATTCCCAATGTATTAGGGCATATTTGTTGCAGTATGTTAATTTTCTTGTATAACATCTGGTTGGAGTTTTTTCCTTTTTGATGAATATTTCATGACTACCAAATACTATAGAAAACAGAGGGGGGAAAAGTTAAAAGATATGTGGCTTTTTTAACATTTTGCTACAATTTTACTATTGGTGCTGCTGTAACACAGTGTTTAGAGCAGTTAATTATAATGAAGACAAACCAAACCAAAAGAAGAGTTACTTTCATATGATTATGGAACTTTGGTTTCAGCATTGGCATGTTCACTATTGTTTTTGTATTGAAAAAATTTGTCTTTGTATGAATGCCATGGATATTTGGGGACTTTACATACTGGTTTAACTTCCTCAGGTTTGGTCTCACCAGGCCACACCAAGATAATTTCACTGCTGTAGCATTATATTAAAAGGTTATAATAAGTGTTATGTAAACTTTTATGTGTGTGTTGAATAGTTGAAAATAATAAAAGCATGTTATCAGCAAATTAAGAGATTTTCATTAACACAGTGACTTTGTATTATTCTGGGCACTTTCCCAAACTGGCTTACCCTAACTGTTACCTAGCTAGACCTGGTTTAACCACATGCTTATTAAAGCTGTGTTCCCATCTGATGAAATACAGTTTTTAATTAAAATGTATACTCCATGACTGCATTTAAATGACCTTACAGCTTTAAATTAAGGATTTGATTGAATAGATTTAAACTGTCGTTTTTTCCATTTCATTTCTCCATTTCTCCATTCTTTTGCCCTGTTCCTTAATGATCAACTCTAATTTACATAGAGACCAATGACATAACAAAAGAATTCTGCTGTTATTGGCTACAAGCTCTTACTTCTCCAAACCGGCTTGTGTTTTTGTCATGTATGTTCCTGGTTTCTGCTAGTGGTTTAATGGATTGGAGAATTATCTTGCAACCTTAAATACAGATTTGGTTTTAGATTTAGAGGGCCAGTAGAGTATTTAAATTTTTAATGATCTTTCCATTTTGCAGGCCTGAAATGTTTTTTTCTTCCCTGTTACCTTTAATAAATACCTAAATATTGTAATATTTAATTCACCCATCCTTCATCCTCTTTGCAAAGTCTCCATTATGTTGTGATCACAAAACAATCCACGCTGAAATGTGATGCACAAACTGTTAAAATCAGACTAAATCTTTTAAGGGCCTATAGCTGCTCTTTACTAAATGTGGCATGCCTGCTTGTTGCCATGAGTTATATTTGGGTCAGTAGTCTGTTTACACTTAAGATTTAATTAGACAGCCTCACCTTTTTGATTTTTCATAATTCATGCTTTTTTTATCTGCTTTAATTTTGGTAAAACCACTCTGACAGACAAATCTGGCATGGATTGTTACATAGTAAGGGATTTGAAGCTGTACAAATCTTCACTATTTATATATATATATATCATTAATATTTTTGTGTAAAACTTTCAGACACACTTATCTTTTTCATGAGGGCCCTTTCAAAGAGTCTTGTCTTTAAAAAAGGCTTCCAGTCTTTACTAACGTAAATCTACCTAGATACTGGTGACATCTAAATTCTCTCTCACTGATAGATCAGTAGCAGAGGAAACTTCCTCAAACTGTTTTGTGGATGATGTTTCACATGAACAATGCTACCAATGAAACCGAAAACTGTAGAACAGTTTGTTAGTTTCCCCTTAAAAATGTATTTATTCATTTTTTAATTTTATTTTATGGAACTGTGGTTTGACAGTACTTTTAATGACTCCAGATAAGACACAATGTCTGTTTTTTCAGTAAAATGTAGATTTGAAGAAAATTCAAGTTCATAGGGTTTAACAGAGTATCAATTTTATGAAGTATCTTATTAGGGCCAAGTATAGTCTTCATTACTTTTTCTTATTTGTGAAGAAACTTTACATGTGTGGTATGACAATAAGTAAAAAGTGCTTTTGTTTTTAATGTGACACATTGTTTAGACTTAACTGAATAATGTTTAGATTTCAATTTGCCTAGAGACTCAATATGTAATCAAATATCTCTCTCGTAATTGGATGGTTTTGGATAGTGGTTTAGAAATAACGTGCAATAACAGGTTTATGGTTCAGGTTTTGTTTGCCAGATGCCAAGCTTCTGAAACTAAACATACAGGGAGATGATAATTTCAGCATTCTGTGGGAAATGTCAGTGTGTTTACTTTCTAATGAGTGAGACGGACCAGATACACAAGACCACAGACAGAATATCAAATAAATTATATTAAAATTTCCCATGTAAATTATAAGCCTGAATAAAAAGCCTTTTTTTCTTTCTTTTTCTTATTTTTTTTTTAAAGCATGAAGACCATTAAACATTGTGAAATTAAGGTGTAATGCTTATCAATGTTATGCTGGGCTGTGTGACTCAATATTATGAATAACAGAATAAAGTATATCTTCATCAAAATGACAGTAGTTTTCACATGTTCTTTCCTATAATGAAAGGACTTCTGTATGAGGAAGTATCACAAACCTAAATAATTGTTTTAGGTTTGGCTTCATGACAATGGAGCTCTGTGGACTTTCCAGAAGTGGTTTAGCATGATTGTACTGATAACACAATGAAACAGGCTCTTTTGCATGAATGCTGCAGCATCAAGTAAACTCAATTTGCCAATTTAACAAATAATTTCCCTATATTTTCAAAATACAAGTTTTGATGAGCAATTGTGCCATAAAACAGGACATTTTTGTAAATTTTAGTCAGACATTTTACAAGGTTATGCAAATCTTTCACATCAAACCTTTAATTAAAATCTCATTTATCTATAAAAACAGAATGACATCAATACAAACTGCTAGACTGCAATTTGCAATCAAATCTCTGGGTCGCAGGAACGTTCTAGCATACAGTATCTCAGCATGTCAGACAAATGGCAGGGAAATCTCCTGAATGGATGGCAGTAGGCTACATCACAGGGTTTAGACTGCCATCTTGTAGTTGTTAATATTTCAGATACTCACGATCACACTCCTTCTATTTTTAAATATTGTGATGTTTACTGTTTGGAAAATCCTGTCACCTAGAGGTTATAAATAAAAATTACAAGCTCTTGACTCAAATATATTAAAAAATATATTTTATGGAATATTGCATTAATAATATATATTTCTTTTTTTATATATATTTACAAATGGTTTATCCATGCTTATCATCATTATTATTATTATTATTTTAAATTCAAATTCATTCAATCTTTAATCTAAATAACTTTCCTACACTCTTGCACATATCTTTTCTGAGAGCAACCTGTCACTCACATGAGATCACAGCAACTGCAAACCACAGCCAGAGCCATAAAGAGAGTTGCATCAAAAGCAGAGGACAGGTCTAACATTAGGTCTACAGGTCTAACTCAGTACAGTGCTTGAACACAATGATACTGGCCTTACAACTGTCTCTGTCATGTCATGATGTTCATCAAAAAAAGGAGTCGGATGCAGATACTGAGACCACATCAAAATCTCTCTCAAGTCCAGGATCAGCTGTATTAGCTTCTGTTAAATGTTGCTCCTCATTGTTATTTTCATAGAAACCAACAGTGCTTGAATCTGGCCTGTACCTTCAGCCAGCTGATCCACCCTGCGCTCCAAAGCAGAGGTGGTCTTCACCTTTTTTTTTTCTTAGGAGGTGAAACAACCACCACTGCCACCCTTTTAACTCCACGTTCTGAAAAGTTTGCATCCAATGGGAGTAATGAAAAATCTGATTGAGCATTCCAATGAGCAAGGAGAAATTCAGCAGTACAATATACCTTTAACAAAATTACTGAATGACCTGCTGCACCAATGCTGCTTGTCAACGTGTCTTAATAATAACAACTGAAAAATAATCAATGGTTGTTCATTTAAGGCAACACACAGTCACTTAACACTGCTTACCTTCCAAATGTTTTATAGTATATTGAGAAGCAATTAAAACTCAATGAGCTCACCAACGAGCATCAAAAGTTATAATAATAATAATAATAATAATAATAATAATAATAATAATACCATGTGTAACAAAATAATACCACTTGCGATGTGTAACTTGACTGTTTACAATCAGGAAAAAAAAGTGCTTCTGATTTTAATATTTAGATGTAACTGAATAATGTTTAGATTTCAGTTTCCCATTAAACTGATTATGAAAGATGTCTCTCTTGCTATTGGATGGTTTTGGAATATGGTTCAAGAAAGAGATGTCACAACTAGTCAATGGCTGTGGTTTTGTTTGTGAAAATGCCAAGCCTCTGAAACTGAACAATATTGTGAGTTTATTGTCAGCATTCTGTGAGAAATGTCAGTGTTTTTACTTTCTGATGAGTGAGATGAACACAAGACCACAGATGGAGTATCAAATATATAACCTATATTATATAGTTATGTAAAAAAAAATGAAATGAAATTAAACGCAGCCATATAAATCATATGCCTTATGAAAAAATATATATTTATTTACTTATTTAAGCTTAATGTATATTCTGATAAATATGTCAGTATAACTTTCACATGATTAATACAGTTTCTTTTACCCATGTGACTATTTTACAAGGAAATCTGCTCTATTTATAGATATCATTTATATTTGTGTGTAATCTATATGAGATACAATTATACTTCATCTTTTATAAAGGCCCTTTGAAAGAAAACAGTCTTTAAAAAAGACAACTTCAATCAACCTAGAAACTGGTGACATATAAATCTTTCCGTCCTCCCATTGGTAGATGACTGACAGAGGAAACTTTCTCATTCTGGTTTGTGGCTGAAGTTTCATGTGACTAATGCTACCAAATGAAACTGAAACTGAAAGATTATTTTTATTTTACAGAACCATGATTTCTTATTACTTTTAATAATTCCACATAAACAGTTATATCCCTACAAGTAAATAAGGTCCAAATGTCCCTTTTTTTCAGGATAAATGTGACTGATGGTAGTTGTTCACAAATATTTGCAGACCTTTAAAGTTTAGGTTTTTAGGGTTGGTCCAAGTATCATCTCAAATGATCCAAGTAAAGTTACCTTATTTTAAAAGTAAAATATTTTCTTTGCTATTTAAACTTTACATTTGCTATGAATAATTTAACTGTTTACAATCAGGGAAAAAGTGCTTCTGTTTTTAAAATGACAATACAATGTTTAGATTTCAGTTTACCTAGAGACTGAATACATAACAAAGATGTCTCTCTTGTAACTGGATGATTTTAGAAAGTTCAGGAAAGACATGTCACAACTGGTCAATGGCTGTGGTTTTGTTTGTGAAATGCCAAGCCTCTGAAACTGAACCATAGAGTTTACTGTCAGCATTCTGTGAGAAAAAGTGTATTTACTTTCACAAGACCACAGATGGAGTATCATATACATATAACTAATGTATAAGTTAAGAATTTATATATATATATATATATATATATATATATATATATATATATATATATATATATATATATATATATATATATATATATATAACAGTTATGAATTACAAACAATTATGACAAGGCTTAAACAAATTTTTTTTTATGAATAGCAAAATTAGGTATATCATGACAAAAATGACAATAACTTTCACATGATTAATACACTTTCTTATAATCATGTGACTATTTTATGAGGAAGTATCACAAACCTAAATTATTGGTGCAGGTTTGGCTGTGTTTATGGCAGTCATGGATCTCTGGGGACTTTCCAAAACTAGTTTAATATGATTCTAGAGATCAAACAAGTTCTTTTGCAGGAACCCTCAAGCATCAGTTTGACAATAGGCCTAAAGATTTGCCAAATCCGTTTTGTTTTTTTGTTTTTTGTTTTTACATAGAAAACCTTTAAATCAGATACAATATATTTGTCAAAAAAACCTACAGTCGTGGCCAAAAGTTTTGAGAATTACATAAATATTGGAAATTGGAAAAGTTGCTGCTTAAGTTTTTATAATAGCAATTAGCATATACTCCAGAATCTTATGAAGAGTGATCAGATGAATTGCATAGTCCTTCTTTGCCATGAAAATGAACTTAATCCCAAAAAAACCTTTCCACTGCATTTCATTGCTGTCATTAAAGGACCTGCTGAGATCATTTCAGTAATCGTCTTGTTAACTCAGGTGAGAATGTTGACGAGCACAAGGCTGGAGATCATTATGTCAGGCTGATTGGGTTAGAATGGCAGACTTGACGGATGGAGCACCATAGGGCATAAGTGATAACTAAGTGGCTCGGGGACCAGAATGTTGAAATTTTGGGTCCATGGCCTGGAAACTCCCCAGATCTTAATCCCATTGAGAACTTGTGGTCAATCCTCAATCCTCAAGAGGCAGGTGGACAAACAAAAACCCACTAATTCTGACGAACTCCAAGAAGTTATTATGAAAGAATGGGTTGCTATCAGTAAGGATTTGGCCCAGAAGTTGATTGAGAGCATGCCCAGTCGAATTGCAGAGGTCCTGAAAAAGAAGGGCCAACACTGCAAATACTGACTCTTTGCATAAATGTCATGTAATTGTCGATAAAAGCCTTTGAAACGTATGAAGTGCTTGTAATTATATTTCAGTACATCACAGAAACAACTGAAACAAAGATCTAAAAGCAGTTTAGCAGCAAACTTTTTGAAAACCAATATTTATGTAATTCTCAAAACTTTTGGCCACGACTGTACTATACTGCCATCTTCCATTCATTCATTTATTTTCCTAACCACTTGTCCTCTAAAAGGTCACAGAGATGCTGGAGCCTGTTCCAACCTTTCAGTCCAAAAGCAGGAAAATCCCTCCGATGGCCATCACAGGGTTTAGACTGCCATCCTGTGGTTATTGATATTTCAGAAACTCAAGATTACTTTCAGTTTATTTTTCAATTACCTGATATTTACTGTTGATGTAATACTGCCTCCCAGAGGTTGTAAATACAAATTACAGGCTACGGTCTCAAACAAAGACTCAAGATTAAAAAATGCTTTATATTGCACTGGTAAATTAAAAACAAATTCAACACACATTTAAAAAGGGTGATTTTGACTTTTCAACGAGGGGTCTTTGGTTTGAAAACCACATGTTCACCCTGAACACAAATCTAACATTTGTGAACTTTTATTTATTTAATCCACAATACACAACTCTGTATACCTGTACAGGTCCTTCTCAAAAAATGTGCATATTGTGATAAAGTTCATTATTTTCCATAATGTAATGATAAAAATTAAACTTTCATATATTTTAGATTCATTGCACACCAACTGAAATATTTCAGGTCTTTTATTGTTTTAATACTGATGATTTTGGCATACAGCTCATGAAAACCCCAAATTCCTATCTCAAAAAAAATTGCATATCATGAAAAGGTTCTCTAAACAAGCTATTAACCTAATCATCTGAATCAACTAATTAACTATAAACACCTGCAAAAAATTCCTGAGGCTTTTAAAAACTCCCAGCCTGGTTCATTACTCAAAACCGCAATCATGGGTAAGACTGCCGACCTGACTGCTGTCCAGAAGGCCGTCATTGACACCCTCAAGCGAGAGGGTAAGACACAGAAATAAATTTCTGAACGAATAGGCTGTTCCCAGAGTGCTGTATCAAGGCACCTCAGTGGGAAGTCTGTGTGAAGGAAAAAGTGTGGCAAAAAACGCTGCACAACGAGAAGAGGTGACCGGATCCTGAGGAAGATTGTGGAGAAGGACCGATTCCAGACCTTTGGGGGACCTGCGGAAGCAGTGGACTGAGTCTGGAATAGAAAAACATCCAGAGGCACCGTGCACAGGTGTGTGCAGGAAATGGGCTACAGAGAAGCAGCACTGGACTGTTGCTCAGTGGTCCAAAGTACTTTTTTCGGATGAAAGCAAATTTTGCATGTCATTCGGAAATCAAGGTGCCAGAGTCTGGAGGAAGACTGGGGAGAAGGAAATGCCAAAATGCCTGAAGTCCAGTGTCAAGTACCCACAGTCAGTGATGGTCTGGGGTGCCATGTCAGCTGCTGATGTTGGTCCACTGTGTTTTATCAAGGGCAGGGTCAATGCAGCTAGTTATCAGGAGATTTTGGAGCACTTCATGCTTCCATCTGCTGAAAAGCTTTATGGAGATGAAGATTTCGTTTTTCAGCATGACCTGGCACCTGCTCACAGTGCCAAAACCACTGGTAAATGGTTTACTGACCATGGTATTACTGTGCTCAATTGGCCTGCCAACTCTCCTGACCTGAACCCCATAGAGAATCTGTGGGATATTGTGAAGAGAAAGTTGAGAGACGCAAGACCCAACACTCTGGATGAGCTTAAGGCCGCTATCGAAGCATCCTGGGCCTCCATAACACCTCAGCAGTGCCACAGGCTGATTGCCTCCATGCCACGCCGCATTGAAGCAGTCACTTCTGCAAAAGGATTCCCGACCAAGTATTGAGTGCATAACTGAACATCATTATTTGAAGGTTGACTTTTTTTGTATTAAAAACACTTTTCTTTTATTGGTCGGATGAAATATGCTAATTTTTTGAGATAGGAATTTTGGGTTTTCATGAGCTGTATGCCAAAATCATCAGAATTAAAACAATAAAAGACCTGAAATATTTCAGTTGGTGTGCAATGAATCTAAAATATATGAAAGTTTAATTTTTATCATTACATTATGGAAAATAATGAACTTTATCACAATATGCAAATTTTTTGAGAAGGACCTGTATATGTATATATCTCTCTGTGACAAGAGTCCACCCATATACAGAAATGGATTGCAGTTTAAATAAATAAATTGATTAAATAAATTAAATAACTAATATAGATAAATATAAATGTTGATGTATAGTTGTGGATTTGAGATCTGTAGAAATGTTTTGGGACCTGGTATGGATTAAATCCAATGATCAAGGATTTTTCATAATATATTTATATAAGAATTAGAAACAAAGCAAATAATTCTTGCAATATTTTTGAGATGATAATATGCTGATTTAGACCATTTTGCTGTGCTTAGTTCGACATTAAAAGCATATGAAGGCAGTCTTTAAAGATGTTATATTCATATCAAATCACATGTGTGTTTTAATGTGTGCATCTCTTTCTGACAGAGACAGATCTAGATTAGTTGTAGGAGAGATCAGTATATCAAAGAAAATACAGAAGTGCTATGTTTTCTTAATAACAGTGCATGAAATGTTTAGACTTGTACTGATGAGTAAATCTAGAGTGTCTACATGATTGTGTGAGGCCTGTCTGTGCACATTGTGAGTCAAGTCAAAAGTGTTTTTTTTTTCTTTCACAAACTGCAAGTCACAATAGACAAAGACAACAAAAACATCCATTAACTTGAATCTTAAGAAAAATAAGAACTAAAACAAAGTAGAAAACAAAATGCTCAAATGTCCAAATTTCAACATACTGGTAGACATTTTCATCAGAAGTACAGAAGTTTCCATTTATGAAAACCAAACAGCATAATATTGGCAATCCCAGGGTCCAAATAATTTACTAACGGTTCCCATACATTTTAGAAAGGTCCGTGTGGTAATGGCTTCATTAACTCTTTATGTCACCCCTTTACAGAGGGGGCTTTATCAGAGGTCCACTGCAGAATAATGTTTTTCTGTGCTTAAAATGTCATGACATTAAAGAGCCTTCTGTTAGCCAGAGAAGATACCTTACTATCAGGCAATCCTAGTAACAAGTCTAGATCCAAACTCAAAATCTTTTCTTAGCATTTCTTAAAGTATTTTACACCAGTAATCCTGTATCAAACGGCATGACCATAAACAGTGAGTCAGAGTACAAATTTCGGTTTTACATTTAAGACAAAATGGGGAAAAGGAACTGTTTAAAGTATGTCTGCAATTAGGAGATATATGTAGCCTGTGCAGTATCTTCAGCTTAACTGCTCTTGCACGGTTACAGACTGATATTTTTAGCACACTCCCAGACTTCCTCTCAAACATCCTCATCAATCGGAATCGATAGTTTCTTTTCCCACTTCTTTCTAATATTCTGTGAGTCAGTGCCATTCATAAAGCATATAGTGTCATACGAAAGGCTAATCAATGTTTTCCCAGTTGTTTGAAAAAGCAGTCTTTCAACTGGAGATTTGTCAAAGCTGTCTTTCAAAGTTGTACTCTTTTGGATGAAATGCCTAATTTGTAAAAATCTGAAAAATTCAGATTTTGATAACTCATATTTATCCATTATTTGTTGAAATGACATTAAATTATTATCAATAAACAAATCTTGTATCTTAACAATGCCCTTTTCTCACCAGAGTTTAAAGCCAGCATCCATCATTCCTGGTTGGAAGTCTGGATTATGTAAAATTTAAGAAAATACAGAGGTAAATTTAGACCTACACTCTTAAAAATCAAGGTGCTTCAAATGTTTCTTCAAGCTGGCGCGCAGATGGCACTGGGGGGGGGGGGGGAACTCCTGTTTCCACAAACTAATTTAAATTCAGATTAGTAGTCCAGTACCCGAGGGTGCCCCTTAGCCGGTTTCAGGACAATCTGATGTTGCATTACATAAAAAAAGCCCTCCAAAATCTCAATTTCACCTGTTCTGCCTGTGATTTTGAATAGCTCTAAAAACGAAACTCCCTGTTTCCACAGACTAATTTCAATTCAGATTTGTAGTCCAGTACCCCAGGGTGTTGCACATCCAGTTTCTGGATGATCCGATGTTGCATTACATAATAAAAGCCCTCCAAAATCTCAATTTCACCTGTTCTGCCTGTGATTTTGAATAGCTCTAAAAACGAAACTCCCTGTTTCCACAGACTAATTTCAATTCATATTAATAGTTCAGTACCCCAGGGTGTCCCTCAGCCAGTTCAGGATGATCTGATGTTGCATTACATAATAAAAGCCCTCCAAAATCTCAATTTCACCTGTTCTGCCTGTGATTTTGAATAGCTCTGAAAACGAAACTCCCTGTTTCCACAGACTAATTTCAATTCAGATTAATAGTCCAGTACCCCAGGGTGTCCCTCAGCCAGTTTCTGGATGATCTGATGTTGCATTACATAATAAAAGCCCTCCAAAATCTCAATTTCACCTGTTCTGCCTGTGATTTTGAATAGCTCTAAAAACGAAACTCCCTGTTTCCACAGACTAATTTAAATTCAGATTAGTAGTCCAGTACCCCAGGGTGTCCCTCAGCCAGTTTCAGGATGATCTGATGTTGCATTACATAATAAAATCCCTCCAAAATCTCAATTTCACCTGTTCTGCCTGTTATTTTGAATAGCTCTGAAAACAAAACTCCCTGTTTCCACAGACTAATTTCAATTCAGATTAGTAGTCCAGTACCCCAGGGTATTCCTCAGCCAGTTTCAGGATGATTTGATGTTGCATTACATAATAAAAGCCCTCCAAAGTCTCAATTTCACCTGTTCTGCCTGTTATTTTGAATGGCTCAAAAAACGAAACTCCCTTTTTCCACAGACTAATTTCAATTCAGATTAGTAGTCCAGTACCCCAGGGTGTTCCTCAGCCAGTTTCAGGACGATCTGTTGTTGCATTACATAATAAAAGCCCTCCAAAATCTCATATTTCACCTGTTCTGCCTGTGATTTTAAATACCCCTAAAAAGGGAACTCCCTGTTTCTACAGACCACTTTTAATTCAGATTGATAGTACACTACCCCAGAGTGTCACTGCTGCAATGTCACGATTGGCTGATGTTGAATTGCTAAGTAAAAGGCCTCCAAATATTCATTTGTAAGTTAGTTTTTTTTTATACATTCAGATAACTGTCAAATGGAAGCTGCTTTTCCACAGACCACGTTCAATTCATACTTGCACTTTTACTTGATTACATTTCGGGAGGAAAAAAACTGTACTTTTTACTCCTTACAATTTAATTTTATCTTAAAAAGTACATTACATTTTTTTTATCTTATGCACAATAACTATGTTATACTGAAGTTCAAATGTGCGTGCTTGACGTGAGAACCAGTGATCACTGTTTCCACGCATCAAGCACACACATTTCTACTTCAGTTGTGACTTTCATCAGGTAAATGTCTGGCTTAAAAAGTTTACTGAGCATACTGAGGTAGCAAAGTTGCTATTAAAGTTACTCACCCTCATGTCATCCCAGATGTTTGTGACTTTCTTTCTTCATATGAACACAAGAAAAGATTTTTAGTCTGTATAATGCAAGGGGACAGGACCACTTCAGAAACCACACAAAGTGAACACGACGGTCACGTTTAAACTATTGGTATTTGTATTTTTTGGTATTAATGAAAAAAAAAAAAATATACACTCTAAAAAACGCTGGGTTGTTTTTTCAACCCAACTGCTGGGTTGAGGCCGTTGGATAGGACTTTGGGATGTTTTAACCCAACTTTGGGTTGAAAATAACTCTTTTTTTTAACCCAGCGGGGTGGGTTGAGGACGCGGACGTGAAGGAGAGCACGCACGTCACGTCAAAATCGTACGTCTCCAGTGCGAGCAGCCGCCATTTTCTCAGCGTGAAAGAAGCGAGAAGCGAGTGAAAGACTATGGTAAGTAACGTTAAATATTCAAAATGTAAAGTTATCTTTTATTGTTTACCCGGTTGTATGAAAGGCGGAAGGTTTTATGAAAGGCGGAAACAAAGGAGCTTAACGTTATATAAGTTATATATATAAAAAAAAACGGACGCAGACTTTCAGACTTGTCCAGCTCCTGTCTTCATTGTCCTCGCGCTGAGAGTTAAAGACACAGAAGCTGTTTGTGTGAGGAGTCACAGACCTGTGTGAGGATGAGGAGGAGGTGTTCTTCTGAAGAGAGGGACAGACGGTTTAAGGAGAGTAAACTTCAGAATAACATCAAGTTATCTTTATTTTTACTAAGACTAAAATAATGTGTGTGTTTTTTTTTAGATGTTGAAATCCAGAGACAAGATAACTTCATTCTTTTGAGACTGATGTAAGTTAAATTATTATTACTTTTTTTTTTTTAGAAAATTAATGTTTCTTTTGTGTCCTGCCTGTTAACTTCACATTTTGATGCAAAAACAGTATGATTTTATATATATATATATATATATATGTATGTATGTATATGTTAATATTTTATTGAAGCCATTGATGTCCCTCTTTGCAGAACTCAAACTAACTGGAGTTAAGGACACACAAGTGCTTGTGTGAGGAGGTGGTTTTCTCAGCTTCTTCTGAAGAGAGGGAAAGATCGTTTAAGGCAAGTAAACTTCATAATTTCATGTTATCAGTTGTTGTTGTGTTTTACTAAGAGTAAAATAATGTTTGTTTTTTGTTTTTGTAGATGTTAAAAGCAAGAGACATGGGAGAGCATCATTCCTTTGAGATTTTATGTAAGTTATTTTTAGAAAATACATTTTTCTGTTGTCTCCTGCCGGTTTACTTCACATTTTGATGCAACAACAGTATGATTACATGCTCATTTCATTAAGACCATTGATGTCTGTGTTTTTTATTGCAGAAATCAAACCAACTTTGGAGTTGTCTTGTCTGATTTGGAGAGTCATTATTCTTGGTCTTCGCTCTTAGAGGTAAAGTTCACACAAAAAATCATTTACTTGCCCTCAAGTCATTCCAAACCTATAAGACTTTTGTCTGTCTTTACAACATAAATAAATATATTTTTAGTTTTCTCATAATATTTGTTAATCCATTTATAGTTTAGATAATCAGTATTTTCAAGCTTCATAAATATAGAGTTATTGTAGAAGTAAATTCTGATATTTATATATGAATACATCTTAAATTATATGATAGCAAACATGTATGTTCAAAATAAAATACTGGTCTCCCAGACCAGCAATGGAGGACACAAAAAGAGAATATTAAATATATTCATACGTTTTCCAAAAAATTAGCAGATTTTGTATGAGTCTGGAAAAACATGAGGAGAGTAAATTATAAACATTTTAATTATTTGGTGAACTAACAGTTTGAAGAGCAGCCCTCCATCTACATGAATATTGTGAGGTATGTGAATGTCATGTCTGTTTTAATGTTTCAGTAAAGAAGCTGCCCTCACAGTAGTGGTGCCATTATAGCCTCCTGGAGCGCTGTGGTGGACTGAGACATTAAACAACCGCACAAAGTGTTAAAACTTTAAAACCGATTATTTACCTATCCTTACGGATGTGAATACACCTCTACCTGAAAATGGATAGTTTAATTAAATGTTTAATTTTTTCAAATGTGTTTCTCTTAGGCCACTGATGAAGAGCAGGCAGTGACTGGATGAATGCTGGTCAGAGAGGAGAATCTTCTTTCCCCTAAACTGATGCAGCGGTGGTTTTAAAGGAGGACGCTGCCCTGGATGATGTAGAAGATGTCAGATGCTGTGCTGATGGGGTTTCTTCATGATAACATCAGTTATGCTAAAGAGATCATGAAAATTGACCGTGATGCATGATCTGTATTCATGGACTATGAAACAAACTGTAAGTGTATAATTTGTTAAAAAAAAAAAAAGTTAAATGCTTTTTCTGTGTTGTTTAGTAGAAGAGTTTACACTCTGTCATTCATACACCTGCTCACATTCTTTCACTCACACACACACACACACGCGCGCGTCTGTTAAATGTTATAATATCAAAGTTAATGTTGTGATTTATTTGTGTACTGTCATGCCAGAATAGTTAAATTTAAATATGTAAATTTATTGTATGTGTTTTTGTATATTTTTATACAATATATACAATTGAACAAAGTCCAATTTGATCTTAAGTTATATTCATCAAATGTTCAATGCTTTGTTTATGAACTCCGTAGCTGTTAATGCCATCCTTTTCTGCATTTCTTCTAACATTGTTACTTTTTGACTTTTCTCTTGTTTTTAATAAATATTTTCCTTTTGATAATTATTATTTGTGTGTAAAAGTGATATTTAAAATGAACAACATTTGTAGGTTTAATGCCTAGCTCAATTTGGGTTAATTTGAACGTAGAAATGCATTGTTTCCCCACATGGCTGCACTCTGCGAGTTTATTTTCTGCCAGCAGGAGGCGCTAAGAGCGGGAGAGGTAGGTTTCTCCGGTAACGGCTGCAGAGCGGTACTGAGCTCACAAACGCTGCCTTATCAAGCACATGCGAAATGATATCGAACATTTTCTAAATACAGTAGTTTTCCTTCTGAAATACAGTGATAAAAAAACACCCGCTCTGTTTTTTTAAACCCTGCAATATAGTCATTTTAAACCATAAAAAAGGCAACCCAGCAGGCTGGGTTAAATATGATAACCCACCTGGTTGGGTTAAAACAACCCAGCGCTGGGTTCGTCCCTTTTTGACCCAGCGCTGGGTTGTCAAAATAACCCAAATTGGGTTGTTTTCAACCCAGCAGTTTTTAGAGTGTATATATATATATATATATATATATATATATATATATATATATAATATAAAATATTATATATATATATATATATATATATATATATATATATATATATATATGAGTTACTGTCTGTCATGTTCATTTTTGGACGTCCCATTCACTTGCATTAAACTACACTCTAAAAACTGCTGGGTTGAAAACAACCCAATTTGGGTTATTTTGACAACCCAGCGCTGGGTCAAAAAGGGACGAACCCAGCGCTGGGTTATTTTAACCCAACCAGTTGGGTTATCATATTTAACCCAGCCTGCTGGGTTGCCTTTTTTATGGTTTAAAATGACTATATTGCAGGGTTTCTAAAACTAGAGCGGGTGTTTTTTATCACTGTATTTCAGAAGGAAAACTACTGTATTTAGAACATGTTCGATATCATTTCGCATGTACTTGATAAGGCAGCGTTTGTGAGCTCAGTACCGCTCTGCAGCCGTTACCGGAGAAACCTACCTCTCCCGTTTGGCGCCTCCTGCTGGCAGAAAATAAACTCGCAGAGTGCAGCCATGTGGGGAAACAATGCATTTCTACGTTAAAATTAACCCAAATTGAGCTAGGCATTAAACCTACAAATGTTGTTCATTTTAAATATCACTTTTACACACAAATAATAATTATCAAAAGGAAAATATTTATTAAAAACAAGAGAAAAGTCAAAAAGTAACATGTTAGAAGAAATGCAGAAAAGGATGGCATTAACAGCTACAGAGTTCATAAAGCATTGAACATTTGATGAATATAACTTAAGATCAAATTGGACTTTGTTCAGTTGTATAAAAATATACGAAAACACATACAATAAATTTACAATTAGTTAGGTTTTTTTCCAACTATTCTGGCATGACAGTACACAAATAAATCACAACATTAACTTTGATATTATAACATTTAACAGACGCATGTGTGTGTGTGTGAATGTGAGCAGGTGTATGAATGACAGAGTGTAAACTCTTCTACTAAACAACACAGAAAAAGCATTTAACTTTTTTTTTTTTTTTAACAAATTATACACTTACAGTTTGTTTCATAGTCCATGAATACAGATCATGAATCACGGTCAATTTTCATAATCTCTTTAGCATAACTGATGTAATCATGACGAAACCCCATCAGCACAGCATCTGACATCTTCTACATCATCCAGGGCAGCGTCCTTCTTTAAAACCACCACTGCATCAGTTTTGGGGAAAGAAGATTCTCCTCTCTGACCAGCATTCATCCAGTCACCGCCTGCTCTTCATCAGTGGCCTAAGAGAAACACATTAGAAAAAATTAAACATTTAATTAAACCATCCATTTTCAGGTAGAGGTGTATTCACATCCGTAAGGATAGGTAAATAATCGGTTTTAAAGTTTCAACACTTTGTGCGGTTGTTTAATGTCTCAGTCCACCACAGCGCTCCAGGAGGCTATAATGGCAGCACTAGTGTGAGGACATGCGATATTGTTTGAATAAATATTGCTTTCAGAAAGCTTCTTTACTGAAACATTAAAACAGACATGACATTCACATACCTCACAAATGTTCATGTACATGGAGGGCTGCTCTTCAAACCGTTAGTTCACCAAATAATTAAAATGTTCATAATTTACTCTCCCCAAGTTTTTCCAGACTCATACAAACTCTGCTCATTTTTTGGAAAACGTATGAATATATTTAATATTCTCTTTTTGTGTCCTCCATTGCTGGTCTGGGAGACCAGTATTTTATTTTGAACATACATGTTTGCTATCATATAATTTAAGATGTATTCATATATAAATATCAGAATTTACTTCTACAATAACTCTATATTTATGAAGCTTGAAAATACTGATTATCTAAACTATAAATGGATTAACAAATATTATGAGAAAACTAAAAATATATTAATTTATGTTGTAAAGACAGACAAAAGTCTTATAGGTTTGGAATGACTTGAGGGCAAGTAAATGATTTTTTGTGTGAACTTTACCTCTAAGAGCGAAGACCAAGAATAATGACTCTCCAAATCAGACTGTCAGGAACACAACTGGACACAGATGCAGGTTACGGTGCAGGACCAATTTATTCAAAAACCTCAAAAGAAAAAACTTCCTCCAATGAACAAAAACAGGCCGGGAAATTAGGAAAAATGTCCAACAGAAAAAGAGACTTCAAATGTCCTTGCAAAAACACCCGGCAGGGGGCGCTCAACGGCGCGGCCGCGATGATAGCGGAGAGGGGAGGAAGCCACGAGCGAGCCAGCGACCGTGCAAAAACTCTTCTGGGAAATGCCGGTGCCCGGTCTAGGAAATGAGGGAGGGGGGAAAAAGAAAAACAAAACAAACCAATAGCAGCAAACAGAGGCACGACAGAACACGGCTTGACAGGATCAGACAAAGTGGATACACGGGGATTGTTGCCGAACAACGATCTGGCACCGATAGGCGCGACAGACGGGAATAAATAGAGCAAGAGATGAACAGACATTGAATTCAGGTGAGCGAGGTCAAACCATTAGAAACGGAAACTGTGATAATGAGGGGGAGGGAGGAACGCCAAAGATAGGTGCAAGACGAGCAATCAAAACCAAAACAAAACACCATGTGCGCACGAAATGCAGACATATACAGAAACACACACACACACACAAGAACGGGGTGATCAGACAGTGGACATGACAGTACCCCCCCTCCGACGGACGCCACCAGGCGCCGCAGGAAGGGGCTCACCTCGTCGCCGGTAGAAGTCCTCGACAAGTGTCCGATCCAAGATGTCCCGGGCCGGAACCCAGCTCCTCTCCTCTGGGCCATAGCCCTCCCAGTCCACAAGATATTGAAAGCCCCGACCCCTACGTCGGACATCTAGCAACCTCCGCACCGTATAGACCGGGGAGCCATCCACTAGACGGGGGGGAGGGGGGGTTGGGGCAGATGGAACAAGAGGGGAATAGAACACAGGTTTAACCCTGGAAACATTGAAAACAGGGTGCACCCGACCAAGCGTGGTAGGGAGCTTGAGCTGCACCGCCGCCGGACTCAGGACCTTCGTGATCCGGTATGGGCCAATGAACCTGGGTGCCAACTTGCGTGAGGCTACCCTGAGAGGCAGGTCCTTGGTAGAGAGCCATACCCTTTGACCACACACATAGCGGGGAGCAGGAGTTCGGTGACGGTCGGCCGCTGCTTTAGTCCGCCTATTAGCCTGGGCCAAGGCCGCCTTGGCCCTCTTCCAGGTGCGGCGACACCGTCGGACAAAGGCCAAAGCAGACGGGACCGCAGCCTCGGGTTCCTGTGTGGGAAACAAGGGAGGTTGATAACCGACAGAACACTGGAATGGGGACATACCTGTGGCAGAAACAGGAAGGGAGTTATGGGCGTATTCTACCCAGGACAGCTGTTGACACCAGGAGCCGGGATTGTGGGATGCCAGGCAGCGAAGAGAACGTTCCAAATCCTGGTTTGCCCGCTCGGACTGCCCGTTGGTCTGGGGATGGAATCCTGAAGACAGACTCGTAGAGGCCCCGATCTGCCGACAGAATTCCCTCCAAAACCGAGAGACAAACTGGGGACCCCTATCAGAGACCACGTTGACCGGAAGACCATGAATCCGGAATACATGATCAACCATCACCTGAGCAGTCTCTTTGGCTGAGGGGAGCTTGGGAAGGGGAATGAAATGGGCCGCCTTAGAGAAACGGTCCACCACCGTAAGAATGACGGTGTTACCCTTGGATTCCGGAAGGCCAGTGACAAAATCAAGGGCCAAATGTGACCAGGGGCGGGAAGGGATGGGCAATGGGTGGAGCAGACCAACGGGAGGCGCGTTGGAAGTCTTGTTCTGAGCGCACACCGAGCAGGCAGCCACGAACTGCCTGACATCCTTGGCCATGGATGGCCACCAGAATCGCTGACGGATGGCAGCCAGCGACCTCCGGACTCCTGGATGACAGACTAGCCTGGATGAGTGACCCCACTGGATGACTTCAGAGCGCAACTTGGTGGGAACAAACAGATTACCCGCTGGGCACCCCTTCGGCACAGGCCCCTTAAGTAGGGCCTCCTCTACTCGTCTCTCGATGTCCCAAGAGAGGGATGCCACCACCACCCCTTTGGGCAAGATAGTGTCTGCTGACTCCCCTCCCCCAGGAGCCTCGAAGAGACGAGAAAGAGCATCGGGCTTAACATTCTTTGACCCGGGCCTGTAAGACAGTGAGAAATTGAACCGGCCAAAGAAGAGGGCCCAGCGAGCCTGTCGAGAGGTCAGCCTCCTGGCCGAACGGACATACTCGAGGTTCTTGTGATCCGTCCAGACCAGGAAGGGCTGAGCCGCGCCCTCCAACCAGTGACGCCACTCCCCCAAAGCCAGCCTGACCGCCAACAACTCCCGATTACCTATGTCGTAATTCCGTTCTGGGGGACTCAGGCGGTGGGAGAAGAAGGCGCAGGGATGCACCTTTCCATCCTCGTGCGACCGCTGAGATAGGACCGCGCCCACTCCGACATCGGAGGCATCCACCTCAACAATGAATTGCCGTTCAGGGTCTGGAATAGACAAGACAGGAGCAGAGATAAAACGGGACTTTAATCTATCAAAGGCCTCCTGTGCCCCGGTATTCCACTTGAACAGTACCTTGGGAGAGGTGAGTGCCGTTAAAGGTGCAGCAATCTGACCAAAGTTCCGGATGAACCGCCGATAGAAGTTGGCAAACCCCAGGAACCGCTGCAGAGCTTTACGAGAGTCAGGAGCTGGCCACTCGGCAACGGCCCTTACCTTACAGGGGTCGGCTTTGATCTCCCCCGCAGAAACAACGAACCCCAGGAACGGAACCGACTGGGCATGGAAGACGCACTTCTCCGCCTTAACATAGAGCTGGTTCTCCAGCAGCCGTTGTAACACCTGGCGAACATGCTGAGTGTGTACCTGCAGAGATGGGGAGAATATCAAGATATCATCAAGATACACGAAGACAAAGTGATTCACCATGTCTCTCAACACGTCATTAACCAGGGCCTGGAAGACAGCTGGGGCATTGGTCAGACCGAATGGTAGGACCCGGTACTCAAAGTGTCCCGTAGGTGTGTTGAAAGCTGTCTTCCACTCATCCCCCTCACGTATGCGAATAAGGTGATAGGCATTCCGAAGGTCTAGCTTGGTGAAGACCTTGGCTCCCTGCAATAACTCAAAGGCAGATGACATTAGAGGCAAGGGGTACCTGTTTTTAATAGTGATGTCATTCAGGCCTCGATAATCTATACAAGGACGCAAGGAGCCGTCCTTCTTCTTGACAAAGAAGAACCCAGCACCTGCAGGAGATGAAGAGGGTCGGATGAGACCGGCTTTGAGGGATTCATTAATATATTTGTCCATGGCCTCTCTTTCAGGGCCTGAAAGGGAAAACAAGTGACCCTTGGGCGGAGAAGTGCCTGGGAGGAGCTCAATGGCACAGTCATAAGGGCGATGTGGAGGTAAGGAGGTGGCCCGGGACTTACTAAACACCTGGCACAGGTCGTGGTACTCCACCGGGACCCCCTTCAAATCAGCAGCCTCCACCTGCAAGACAGGACACACAGACACAGGAAAAGAGGCAGCACCCAGACAAGACGCAAGACAAAACTTACTCCAAGACAGGACAGAGTTGTTGGACCAATCCACGTGAGGGCCATGTTGCACCAACCACGGGTGCCCCAGAACTATGGGAGCACTCGGGGATTCAAGAAGGTACAGCGTGGTCACCTCCCGGTGATTGCCCGAGACTATAAGATTAACAGGGGGAGTGGCATGTGAGACAGTGGTTATTAAAGTGCCATTCAATGAACGGGCAGGAATAGGTTTGGGAAGAGGAATGGAAGGAATTCCCCAACGGGTGGCTAGAGAGAGGTCCATAAAGTTGCCCTCAGCTCCCGAGTCAACCAGTGCTGTACAGGAGTTAAGGACACCACCAAACTGAATAGAGACAGGAAGGAGAGTGCGAGAGGAGGGGGGATGTAATAAAGGGGTAGCGCTCACCAGGATCCCCCTCTTTACTGGTGAGCCTTGACTTTTAGTGGACAGCCCACTGCGAAGTGACCTGATTTGCCGCAATACAGACATAGTCCTAGGGCGAGGCGTTGCTGCTTTGGTTGAGGAGTGAGCCGAAGGCGCCCCACCTGCATAGGCTCAGGCTCAGTGGTTTCTGTGGGGGAGACAGATGACGACTCCTCAGTCCTCCAGGGTGCACGAACTGCGAGGCGCTGACGACGGCGGTGAAGGCGACCCTCGATGCGCAACGCCATGTTAACCAGATCGTCAAAGTCGCGTGGCAGGTCCTGAGTGGCCAGCTCATCCTGGATGTCATCCTCTAGCCCAGCACGGAACATAGCTCGACAGGCCCCCTCATTCCAGTCGCAGGTCGCTGCAAGAGTCTTAAAATGAATGGCATAGTCCGTCACTGAGCGACCCGCCTGACGGAGCCGTGCTAGCTGGTCTGCCGCTTCCTGACCTCTTGCAGAGCGGTCGAACAGTCTCTCCATCTCCTGGCGGAAATCTTTAAAAGAAGCACAACAGGGAGCTTTGGTCTCCCAGACGGAGGTTCCCCAGTCTCTGGCCTTGCCGGTCAGAAGAGTCAAAACAAAAGCCACTTTGGACATCTCAAGTGCGTATGTGCGTGGCTGCAAGGCAAACACCACAGAACACTGGGACAAGAAGGCCCGGCAGGAATTGGGGTCCCCATCATAGGGTGGTGGGTTATTGCATCGGGGCTCAGGCTCATGGTGAGAAAGATGGTGAACTGCACCACCCTGAGGAGCCTCTCGTTGCAGCTCTTGGATCCGGTTGGTCAACTCAGCCACTTGGTTGGCTAAGAACTCCATCTCCCTTGTGGTATTCGTGAGTCTGGCTTCGTGTTGGCCCAAAAGAACACCCTGCTGGGTGACTGCGGTTCTGACAGAGTCTGTACCTGCTGTGTCCATCTTGGCCAGATCGTTCTGTCAGGAACACAACTGGACACAGATGCAGGTTACGGTGCAGGACCAATTTATTCAAAAACCTCAAAAGAAAAAACTTCCTCCAATGAACAAAAACAGGCCGGGAAATTAGGAAAAATGTCCAACAGAAAAAGAGACTTCAAATGTCCTTGCAAAAACACCCGGCAGGGGGCGCTCAACGGCGCGGCCGCGATGATAGCGGAGAGGGGAGGAAGCCACGAGCGAGCCAGCGACCGTGCAAAAACTCTTCTGGGAAATGCCGGTGCCCGGTCTAGGAAATGAGGGAGGGGGGAAAAAGAAAAACAAAACAAACCAATAGCAGCAAACAGAGGCACGACAGAACACGGCTTGACAGGATCAGACAAAGTGGATACACGGGGATTGTTGCCGAACAACGATCTGGCACCGATAGGCGCGACAGACGGGAATAAATAGAGCAAGAGATGAACAGACATTGAATTCAGGTGAGCGAGGTCAAACCATTAGAAACGGAAACTGTGATAATGAGGGGGAGGGAGGAACGCCAAAGATAGGTGCAAGACGAGCAATCAAAACCAAAACAAAACACCATGTGCGCACGAAATGCAGACATATACAGAAACACACACACACACACAAGAACGGGGTGATCAGACAGTGGACATGACACAGACAACTCCAAAGTTGGTTTGATTTCTGCAATAAAAAACACAGACATCAATGGTCTTAATGAAATGAGCACGTAATCACACTGTTGTTGCATCAAAATGTGAAGTAAACTGGCAGGAGACAACAGAAACATTTATTTTCTAAAAATAACTAACCCTAAATCTCAAAGGAATGATGCTCTCCCATGTCTCTTGCTTTTAACATCTACAAAAACAGAAAACAAACATTATTTTACTCTTAGTAAAACACAACAACAACTGATAACATGAAATTATGAAGTTTACTTGCCTTAAACGATCTTTCCCTCTCTTCAGAAGAAGCTGAGAAAACCACCTCCTCCTCACACAAGCAGACTTGTGTGTCCTTAACTCCAGTTAGTTTGAGTTCTGCAAAGAGGGACATCAATGGTTTCAATAAAATATTAACATATACATATACACACACATACATACATACATACATACATACATACACACATATATATACACATATATAAATCACACTGTTTTTGCATCAAAATGTGAAGTTAACAGACAGGACACAACAGAAACATTAATTTTCTAAAAAAAAAAAACAAGTAATAACTTACATCAGTCTCAAAAGAATGAAGTTATCTTGTCTCTGGATTTCAACATCTAAAAAAAACAACATTATTTTAGTCTTAGTAAAAATAAAGATAACTTGATGTTATTCCTAAGTTTACTCTCCTTAAACCGTCTGTCCCTCTCTTCAGAAGAACACCTCCTCCTCATCCTCACACAGGTCTGTGACTCCTCACACAAACAGCTTCTGTGTCTTTAACTCTCGGCGCGAGGACAATAAAGACAGGAGCTCGACAAGAAATTTTACATGTAAAACATACTTTTAACAGTTACCACTTCAACAGCCTCAAAATAATTATGCTAGTCTTTACTACACAATGCCGTTTCCTTTAGGAGACAAACATACATTCAGTTTAACCGCGAAAAAAAAGACAAATTCACATGAGCGTAACTGTGACCATAACCGTCTGTTAACGCCTCAAAACATACAGATAATGTAAAATCTTATGTAAATATGACAAAATACATTCACAGACGTTATATTAAAAGTACATCCTCCGTTCAGTAACGTTACATGAGGCAGTTAAGACCTCCGTGTCTGAGGCGAAAACCGCGTCCGTTTTTTTTAAAAAAATATATATATAACGTTAAGCTCCTTTGTTTCCGCCTTTCATAAAACCTTCCGCATTTCATACAACCGGGTACACAATAAAAGATAACTTTACATTTTGAATATTTACTTACCATAGTCTTTCACTCGCTTCTCGCTTCTATCACGCTGAGAAAATGGCGGCTGCTCGCACTGGAGACGTACGATTTTGACGTGACGTGCGTGCTCTCCTTCACGTCCGCGTCCTCAACCCAGCCTCGCTGGGTTAAAAAAGAGGCTTATTTTCAACCCAAACTTGGGTTAAAACATCCCAAAGTCCTATCCAACGGCCTCAACCCAGCAGTTGGGTTGAAAAAACAACCCAGCGTTTTTTAGAGTGTATAGAGATGATTTTTTTATTTTTATAAAACTCTTAATTTGTGTTCATTTGATAAATGAAAGTCATATATATATTGGATGGCATGAGGGTGGAAAGGGTAGAGTTTCCTTTGAATCCCTTTCCTTGTATGTGTGTGCGTGTGTTCCACTGTGCTGCATTTTAAATGTTGCTGTTGCACTAGATGTATGTGTTTGACCTGTGCATTTTGTTTCATTTTCTCCCTTTAAAATAACTTCTGTATATCTGTATTAAAAAAAAAGTAGTCTACTTCTACTTTTTTTAATACTTGAGTACAATTTAAAGTTGACATTTTTTCTTTTACTCAAGTATTTTTTGGCCATATACTTGTACTTTTAATTGAGTAAAATTTTTACTAAATATCTGTTCTTTCACTTGAGTAAAATTTTTGAGTACTTTTTACACCTCTGCTGTTAGACGTTACTGAACCAATGTCAAGACTATCTGATATTACATTACAAAATTTAAGCTGTTTAAAATCTCATATACTCCCTGTTTTCAAAGACTCCTTTCATTTCAGACTGATATCACACCACATTGTAGCACTCAGCCAATGGCTGATGTTGAATTACACAGTAAAAATGAATATAAAACACCCATAAAATGTCATATCTATAGATAGTGCTTTATATCTTTTCTAATTAATAACACAAATTTTCCTGATTTTAAGATGAGTATCCTTTAAAAATGATGTTGCATCTGTTCAACTAATAGTGAGCTAATAGTTTATTTCCAACAACAAGACACTCAAGACAGTGGAGATGACAGAGAATGCATAAGGAAGTCATTCTTATGATCTTAAGTGCAACACTTACATCTACCCTGCTGTGAAGAAGACTCCAGAAGAGACTTGTTCCTATGGCCCCTGCTGATATCTTCTGCCATTTCATCGAGTTTTGTGGGCACAAGTATCTCTTCTGTTTTGGACTTCTTTCTTAAGTATCGCTGTTGTTCAATACAAATGTACATTTCATATGAAATTTTTATGTGTTAAAAGCATCTACATCTTTTGTATCACTGATCAATAAAAATGTTTGTAAATTCAACTATAAAAATTATTTGATCTCTGCCACAGGTTGCTTTATAAAGTGCTTTATAAACTTTATATAAATGTTACTCCCTTATCAACCATCAGTTCTTCTCTTCATCATTCTTTTTTTTTTTCTCTCTTTGACTAATCCCAGTGGTTGGGAGATATTGTTTTGGTAATGTTTCTGAGAGACAGGCAGTTTGTGTCTTGTACACGTTAAACTACAATTTCAAGGTAACTGCACTATTCTTATGTGTATCCATATAACGTTACCTTGTACTTGTACTACACTTTAGATTTCAAATATTTTACTTTTTTACATTTTTTTAAATACAACATTTAATATTTATTTTGGAATGCAATTTTTCATACCATTACTGTCAAATGAAAATCATATATCTTCAAATGTGTTTATTCTGAATTCATTGAATGATGGTGCTTTAGAATTTGTTACTTTCCTGTAGAACCAGTCTCAACTAATTAAATATATTAATAAATGAGTAAATATATGTATTTTGTTTAATTTCCAAACCCTTACATATAATAAACACACAATTCATACAGGGGCCATTTTGTATGATAATCACTACCGTTAATGTTAATCCATTACAGTAGAAAAAAAAATACAGCCTATGCCTGAGAATGACATTGACCTATCAGCAGTCTATTAACTGCGCTATGTAATAAATCCCTCCCACAGTAACAAACGGATTTTGAATTTTGCCCGTTCCTTTCAGTCTTTCCTGTCAGTTTTGTGCAGAATAATATTTTCTAAACTCTATGCTTTAACGCTTTAACTTATTTTACGCATCTTTGAATACATAATGTGTAATAGGGGCTGGCTGATTGCGCTTGTCCACCAAGGGGAGCCACAGGATAGGAAATCCTTGTTGGTCGAATCTAGCGCTCAGTGACTAGAAGAGATACAGCTAAAACCGGAAGCAAACAATAAATTTTCTACCTATTAGATTGTGTTTTATTAACGTCTACACCTACCCCTTATAATAATGCAAGAACAGCAATTATTGTTGTACAGTCACAAAAATCTCTCTATATTGATGTGCGCATGCCCCGTAGACGAATCTGTATAGGGCTACCATCTAGCCTTAACCGTGTCCGTGTAAACTGTTCAATAAATTGACATTTAGTAAAAATCTTAAATATTTATTACAGTGTAATATAACCATAATAATATTGAAACACAATGTAATGAAAAAAAATAGATAAAATAAAATAAATAAATTTACATAATTTTTTAACAGGCCCCTGCGAAGCCTAAACAGAAAATGCATTTGCAAGGTAGCACCGCCCACTACTGTAGAATATAACGTAAAGTGTTGCTATTACACTAAAGACGAATTCACAGCATTTCAACCTGTTGTCGACGTTACTGAACACGGAAAATATGTCGAAGAAAGAGCAAGGGTGAGCACATCATTTTGTATAATGTATAAGTCTTTATGTTGAAGACACTTTTTTTGTTTGTTTTGTTACAAGTGTATCATATTATGTCCATGACGCATTTGGCAATCGTTATCCGAAAAACGTTAAGTTACCTACAACGCGATTTAGCCATTTCCATGTTTTTCTTTCTTTTTTTTTTTTTATATGAGCTTTGTTTATTGTCATGCATTTTTATGATCCATGGTTAACATGTTTTACTTTTTGTACTGTTTTTATCGATAAAATTACCTAGTTGATTTTATTGTTAATAGGCTATATTAATGGTGCTTGACAAACGCACTATATATAAGGCCTTTTGAACAAGTAGACTATGTCAAAGTATTGGCATCCTTACAAATTCTGTCAAAGTACAAATTACATTGATAACTTTATTTGGGATATTGATGCAATGGTTATGGAATCTGTTTGAGCAGTAGGCCTATATGGGTCAAAATCACTATAATTCACTGACATGGTACATGACAGGGGGACATGGGCATAGTTTTAGCCAAAATAATAATGTTTTAACAAGGGCTGTTGATCTAACATGTTAAATTGGTGTGATTAATTATAAAGGAAAAAAACTTTGAATTGATAAATGATTTAAAGCACCCCAACCCAGCCCAGAACTGTATGCCATCTTACGCTGCATGCAGTTGCTTTGTGATAAGCATGATGGAAGGCAACAAGTCACTGTGTGATGTAGCCTATTAGAATGCAGTAGGAATTTGACTGAAATTCAAGATATGAGGGGAAAAAAAATGCCATTGTATTATATTTTTAACATATGACATAGTTATGATATAGTTATGACATGCAATCACACAAGCAAAAGTGCCATTTTCCTGAATATTTGCTTGATTGCAAATGTGATATTGACTTTATACAACAGTTCAATAAACAAAAAAATAATAGTTACATTTTAAACACAATACTGTCAATATTGTCTGCTTTTGTTCTATTTCTCCAAAGAAAATTGCTCCCAAAAAGTCCACTGCAAAACTGTTGTGCATCTCTGAGCAACACAAAGCAGTGTTTCATTACTGAAACAATCCTTGTTTTTTAACAAATTAAAACGTTGCTTTAGTTTTATATTTAGGGTATCATTTAATTTTTTATTACTTTCATAATTTATTATACATTTTTAAAAACCCCAGTAATACCCATTTAAAACCCATTAATCTCGTAGCATTATTTATGCAATTCTAAGTGCAGTGTAAACAGTATGTGTAAATTAAATACTACTTAAGATATATATACACACTCAGGATTTTATATATATAGCTATATATTTGTAACATATCTTCTATTCTAATTTAAATTATTGATTAAAATGTAAGAATTATGTTGCAAAATATGATGCATACATCTAGTAAGGTCCTTATGAATGTAAAAATTCCCTTTTAAGTCAATTTACAATTTTATAATTGCAGTATAGGAATTATATTCCTGAAATTATTATTTATATTACTTAAGTGTTTCTTTTTGTTCATGTTGTTTTTATGATGTCTTCTTCACCTATTAATGCATTTGTCCACCCTGTCATTTTGTTGTCCACCCTGTCAGCTTCATCTTTTTTGAAAATAAACAAATTATTTTGCCAAGTTAGCAAAACCTTTTATGTGATTTCTTTATAAAGAAATGAGAGCCAGTTGGTATTGATTGAAAGTTTGACTAGATATCTTTGTTGTTTGATTTTATTTAGAAAAGAAAGTGCAACTTTTGCATATTTTATTGGGAAACAAATATGTTGCAGTAGCCTAATTCCAATTTTTCAAAAGACTTTTGCTATTAAGTAAAACGTATTGTTGAGAAAGTGACAAAATATCTTTCTGAAAATCTACATTTTATAATCACTATGTAATTACAATATATATACTCTACTTTGAATTTGCCCATGACAGGGTGGACAAATTTTGTGGTTGGCTCGAAAATTGTCTGCTTGCAGATATTTTATAAAAAGCTCTGGAGCTTGACCAATATGCATTTCTAACAGCCTGCAGTCTCCTTAATACAACAAATATGAAGTTTAATAGAAAATTCTCATATTTTTATTTTGGAAATTTTGAAGTCTCAAAGGCACTTTATAGTGATATTGAACCATATAGGCCTTTTAACAGGAAAATTTGTTCTGCCATCCTAATATCTTCCACCATTTTGCATTTATACAGACTACACTCATTCAGGTTATTTGGGGTGAGTACTTAAATCCTTACTAATCCATTGTCTAAAGCGCATGTATTGTTATACTTTATGCACTCCTATTTTCGTTGTCTTTAATAATGATTTTTTTCCCCAATAGAACAAGACCAAAAATTTAGCAGTCTGTGAAATTGTGGATATTGTTCAAGACCTTCAAAAGAAAGGCATCAAATTTGATGCCAATTTATCACATAATGAAGGCTTCTGGGGTCAAGTGTGCACTGCACTTGGCATACCCAATAATAAGAACAATCGTTATAGAGTGCAAAGTGCGTTTCACAAGGTAAGTCATGAGGGAGTGTGAGGGTGAAGTAGCATAAAATGTGCCACAGCTACGGTTACATTGATATTTGATATTTGATATTTTTGATAAACACATTTAATTCTCTGAATTCAGTTGGACAACAGTCGCTTCAATTCTGAACTGAAAGCGTCTGCTTTGCTCATTTAGCATGAGCTGCAGAGTCACACACAGTGCTGCAAGAATCATAAAGAAATATTTTTCTAAAGAAATGCAGCCAATGTTGTCATTTTGTATGTTCTGTTATGTTTTTGCTGCCTGTTCACTATTTATAATACTGCTAATGTGGTCACAGTATAAACTATAATTCCCTTTTTACGGCAATATGAGGTCTTTTAATTTTTCGATAATAAATTTAGTTTAAACTTCAGTTATGAGTAGTTATGATTATATTACTGACTTTAATTTTAAAGCAGAGGTTTAAAGAATGCTTGAAAACCATACTGAAGTAAAAGTACAGCAAAAATGATTCCATTACAAGTTACAAGTGATCAATTCCAATACTACTTGATTAAAAGCCTAACCCCTGGTTTCACAGACAAGGCTTAAGTCTAGTCTTAGACTACAATACAGAGTCGGACTCCCAATCGAAGGGTTGTGAGTTCGAGTCTCGGGCCGGCAGGAATTGTGGGTGGGGGGTGCATGTACAGTTACCTCTCCACCTTCAGTACCATGACTTATAGGGGTGGGCGATATCTCGATATTTGAAATATATCGAGATATTTTTTAAACACGATATGGATTTTGACATATCGTATATATCGATATGTTGTTTATATTTAATTCTGATTCCGCCACTTTGCTTCTTTGCCTTCTCTGTGGTGTGCTGCCCCCGCTCGCTCGCCCCCGCCTCCTTGCTTTTGTCCCCACTCCCTTCGCGTGTATAGAACTAGTCTAAAAAACAAAGTCTAAAAACAAAAGGACAACTGGCTCCATTATATGGAGATACTTCGGTTTTAAGGCGTAGGACGAACAGAAGGCAGCTGTCTAACGTAGGGCCCAATGATTTCCGCGATGCAGAAAACGCGGACGGAATCCAGTCATAAAAACGGTATTTACAGTTTAACGCGGAATGTCACGGAATTGGTTAAATTTTGAATGAATTATCAAAAGTAGGTCATGCACTTAAATCAAATCGCGATATAGACTAATATCTGCAAATATTAACCCAGAAAAGTCTATTTAAATATGAATCCTGCATGTTCTGCGTGTCTGTGTTAACGAATGGCGCAGAAGCGTGTCTTCATTCATTAAACACACGGAAGCGCGTGATGCTCGCGCTGGTTTCAGCGTCTTTCCTCTCACTGATAAAGATGTGAACACATGAGGAACATCTCCAGAACTGCACCGAGAGTCACTTCATGAGCATCTGACCGTTTGATTTGAGTAAAACTAGCTCATATCACATCATAGACTGTAGTATCACATACACAGAACTGTAAAGGTAAACCCGTCAAAATAAAAGTATTTGACAGAAATCTATTACTATTGTACAGCAGAATGTAGATAGCCCACTACTACTATTATTAAAATGAAATGAACATATTTTTTAAGGAATAATCACACAACATTTCTTCTATGTTTTATTTTTAATAGTAAATTCCCTTTGTTTACCAAAAAATAAAGTTTGCTTAATTTTAAATAATTAAAAGATAAATTAAATAAATGTTTTATGCCTTCATTTGACAACCAGAAAAATGTAAATACACAGAATTTCTGAAGGGAAAAAATTACACATAAGGCTATTTTAAGATTTTTTTAACTAATTAAGTTGTTTTTATGCATTTAAATAATTACACATGCTAAAACACAGAATTAGGTAACAATAAAGCATATGGTGAAGAAAAAAATTAAACGTTTCATAGGGCCCTAAACATGTAATATTTGGCATATTTGTTTTTGCAGTAGTTTTAGGGGGGTTATTTTTCCTGTAAAGATATCAGATATATATCGTATATCGAGATATAGCAAAATATATCGAGATATATTTTTTGCTCCATATCGCCCAGCCCTAATGACTTAGGTGTCCTTGAGCAAGGCATCGAACCCCCAACTGCTCCCCGGGCACCGCAGCATAAATGGCTGCCCACTGCTCCTGGTGTGTGTTCACAGTGTGTGTGTGTTCACTGCTGTGTGTGTGCACTTCGGATGGGTTAAATGTAGAGCACAAATTCCAAGTATGGGTCACCATACTTGGCTGAATGTCACGTCACGTCACTTTCACTTTCACTTTCAATGTAAGTCTGAGCTGTTTCAACTGAAAGAAACTTGCACTGAGTGATCTTAAAATATATCAGTGCCTTTGTTTTGTCTTGCACTGAGTGATCTTAAAATATATCAGTGCCTTTGTTTTGTCTTGCACTGAGTGATCTTAAAATATATCAGTGCCTTTGTTTTGTCTTGCACTGAGTGATCTTAAAATATATCAGTGCCTTTGTTTTGTCTTGCACTGAGTGATCTTAAAATATATCAGTGCCTTTGTTTTGTCTTAAGATGGACGCCAGTAAGGTTTTTTTCTAAGGCACGTTTATGATAATTACTTAATAATGTCCTAATTGAACTATGGACTAATTCTTGCTTAGTTTAAGCCCTGTCTGTGAAACCAGGCCTACGAGTATCTCATTTTAACTTTAATCATAAACAAACAAAAAAAAATCAAAAACAGTTGATTTGTTAGGGGAGCAATCACATTCATTTTCTAAAATCAAAATAAAACCGAGTACCTCAATACTGCGTTATATCAGAATTGAAACAGCCTCTTTTAAATGTCTATAAACACTCAAGTGTCAGTTAAGATGAAGTGCTCAAAAATGTCAGCGAATGTATTTCGAAAAGTTCTCTTCAATATAATGGGATATATAAATTAATGTTTAATAAAATTAAATAGTCAATGCCTGCTTGTTCTGGACATGCTGGTTCAGCTGCAGCCATGTCCTTATGTCATATAAGAAAAACCTGTGCTTTCACAACTAGCTGCTAATACACTTATATTCATTTAAAATGGCATTGCTGACAAGTTGGTTGTAAACAAGGGCAAAATGGACAAGATTCCTTCAATGCCCTGTAGATAGCAATGTCACTTCCATTGTAGCAAAAAATATACTGCTGTGGAAAAAGTAGTGGCATACAAAATGTAATGAGTAATTACATTATTCATCAGAAATGCAGTGGAGTAAAGGGTACATATTCAAAAATGTAGTCAAGTAGAGAGTAAAAGACCTCTGAGCATAAAAACATTTATAAGAAAAGTATTTTTCTTAATGTTGTTTTTGTATTACATTAATATTAAATTGGTCCCATTTGCCATTTTTCGGCTCCTGACCTGTAATGCATATTGTTGGTTTTTAAAGCACCAGCCTGAACTGTCCCCATCCTCTCTGGAGACCTTGGACAGCAAAAGTGGCAAAGAGCATCATGGACCCCAATCTCCTGAACAAGTCAGTCTTTATGGTGTGCATTAGAATCCGTGCCATTTTTCGGCTCCCGACCTGTAATGCTAAATGTTGGTTGTCTGTCTTTTTTAAAGCACCAGCCAGAACTCTCCCCATCCTCTCTGGAGACCTTGGACAGCAAAAGTGCCGATGAGGATCATGGACACAAATCTCCTGAACAAGTCAGTCTTTATGGTGTGCATTAGAATCCATGCCATTTTTCGGCTCCTGACCTGAAATGCTAAGTCTTGGTTGTCTGTCTTTTTTTAAAGCACCAGCCAGAACTCTCCCCATCCTCTCTGGAGACCTTGGACAGCAAAAGTGTCGAAGAGCATCATGGACTCCAATCTCCTGAACGAGTTAGTCTTTACTGTGTGCATTAGAATCCGTGCCATTTTTCGGGTCCTGACCTGTAATGCTAAATGTTGGTTGCCTGTCTTTTTTTTTAAGCGCCAGCCAGAACTCTCCCCATCCTCTCTGGAGACCTTGGACAGCAAAAGTGTCGATGAGGATCATGGACACAAATCTCCTGAACAAGTTAGTTTTACTGTGTTTGTTTTTCAGGAAACTATGTTGATTATTTTTTAACGTGCAAAAATTTTGGATGAAAATTCCAGTGTGCAAAGACCTTAACACTGTTCACCCATCCTTTACACCTTAACCCATCCTTAAACCTACCCATACCACCAAACTCAGTAGCAGCATAGGAGTTTTGCAATACAATATAAACACATTAAGTACATTTTAATTATTTTATGATCTAAGGACATAGTAGTTAAGGCCACCTAATTTAAAATGGGACCAATTTACTATTACTGTAATACAAAAAGTCAACATTAAGAAAAATACTTTTCTTACAGTTGTTTTTGTTAGTCAAAAAGATCTGTTTTGACTCATGAACTTACAGTGTGACCACCAAACAAATAGTACAGCAACAGAAAAATAACACACTTGGTAATGAGTTTAAGTACACACATATCATGTTATTAATTTATTCAAAAAGGTTACTACAAAACTAATTGTATTTCAGGCACAGCATTAACATTGTCCATTTTCATTAGGGGGCCATGAGCAACACCTCTGATGAGGAAGGGTTTGTCAGGATCAGACTCCCACAGAACCCCTCATTCTTTTTCATTGAACAGAAAGATTGGAATGCAATAAAAAAAAGAGAAAAAAAAGAGGATTCAAAGGATTACAGTGGACAAACATAATTGCCAAAGGACTGAGGTCAATACATCCCTACTGCTCATTTGCATTTAAAAGACACAGACTGAAGGTCTT